>NW_026057580.1:82441347-82485464 GCF_023721935.1 Panthera uncia | reverse complement strand
AAAAAAAAAATGGCTAAGACATGAAAAGAAATAACATGCACTAAAGGAGAAAATTTTTCAATTCCTTTAAGATTGATTACATCCCCTCACCCTGCCTCCCCACCATTCCCAACCTTGTTAGTATGTCACCCAGAGAACAGTATATTGAAAGTGTACAGTCTTTTGGGGTTTTTTTAAGGTATCAGAGACAGAGACTCAGAATGAGTATGATTGTTTTTCATAATTTAACAAAAATTCCTTTAGCCAAAGACTATGTGTAGCTTTTCAGCCTAAGAAACACACCTGTATCATGTTTGTATCCAGGGTAGTGGGTATACATCAGGTATGCAGTAAACGTTGAAGGAGAGGAAAGCAAAGAATAACAAAGAGAGAGGGGTCAGAGAGGAAAGAATGACAAACAAGGGCTACAGGCATCCCATCCTTCTTTCCCTCTCCTCCTCATTATTGGTGAATTCTTTTTAAGGTCATCGGAAGATGGTGACTTAAAAAAATGCTGGATGCTCTTAAAACTTCAAGGGCATGTTGAAAGGGAAGTGCTGGGGTTCTGAGCCACTTTCCTTCAGGGAACACTCTGTGTCTCAGAAGACAGAACAATGGACCTCACTGAAAAATTCTGAAATAAGCAACAGTGTTCAAATCATGAATCATTCTTTTTTTTTAATTTATGACAGATTCTTTGAGGTTGATCAGTAAAATATCCTTTATGTATATTGCTAGGGATTTCAAAATCATGACACTTCAACAGCTCATTTGTCTTGTAGTAGAGAAGCAGCTCCTGGAGACGGGGCTTGTGTTTGTCCTTGGAAATAAGGACAAACATGAGTTGGCAGTCCACCATCCTTATTTTCGTCAGCTTGCTCTTCTGCAGGCCTATACCGTCAGCACTATGTGAGGAATGAAATCAATAAAAATCGTCTCCTTCATTGCAGAAGGCCAACTGGAGACTGTTTCTTGGCTCTGGAGCAAGTATCTGTCAGTCAGGGTCAGGAAGGTTTCTGCTGCATTTATCCAGGAAATCTCTTACACAGTGTAACTGGGAACCTAAGGCGGCTTTGAGGTGAGGAAACTAAGGCTCCAGGGTAGTAATACTCAGGCAGCATAAAGCATATGGCTCATCCAACTCAGTCATTAACTGAGACCCAGAACCAAGAGAAAAAACAGACCCTAGAACAGTGGCAAAGCTATAAATCCCAGGACCCTATTCTCAAGGAAGTCAAGCACCTCAGCCACAGGGCACCATTTTGGAAGAAGCTAAAACTTCCTGAAGAGTCCTTGATGTCATCATCATAAGAGATCAAACATCATGGGGAGGGAGATCCTCCTATGATCAAGTCCAGACTCTGTAGCAAGGCACAGAAGTCTTATATGATCTGGCCCTCATTTTCTCTCCAGCTTCATTTCTTCTCTTCATCCAACACATTTAGCTGCAGGCATATGAGTTACTTGAATTGTATCTAAATTGTGCTTTTTCAGATGCTAACCCCTCTGCCCGGAACCCCTCCCTCCCTCACCACTGGACTTCATCTGGCAACTTCTACTCTTTCCTCAGGAGTCTACTTAGATGCCATCCTCTCTCAGAAGTCTTCCTTTACCCAATCCTCTCCCAACTATATGTTTTAAATGTAGTTTTATAATTATTCAGGTATGGAAAGACCAACATAACAGAAGACAATTGCCACTAAAAAGACAGTTTGTTCCTTGAAGTTCGCAAAAGTAGAGGGCATGCCTTGCGACACATGACCACAAAAGGGTTAGCTGGGAGACAGAGTGGGGCAAAGAGAAAATGTGGGCAAGAGCCTTTACTGGAGTTTCCATGGGAAAGGATGGGCAAGGCCGGGGAAGTAGGTTTGGGATTGACTAGTTTGAATCATTACAGTGGGCTCTGGGGTGTAGGGTCTGTCCCTAGTTGCCTGGTACCTGTGCCTGGAATTATTAGGACAGAGGAACAGTGGCCCAGAGTAGAATAGAAAGGAGGTGGTAGCCTTTGGACTGCTTAATTTGCATAGGAAAGGCACTCTTGCAGGCGTCCCTTTCTACCTCTAGGAATTGGCTGGTCCTAGGGGAGCAGCCTCTCCCAGGTCATCAAGGTCCCCCAAATCAAAATATCAGAAACACACGGCTAATACATACTACCACTGTTAGAAGTGGTTAAGTTCCTCTTATACTCATCCTAGGCTTACCCTCTGAAAAGACTGACCACTATTTTAACTAACTACTTACTACCTCTTTGTTAACCACCACCCCTGGCCCCTGGACTATAAGGTCACTGAGGACAGAGGCAGTGTCCTTCTCATTGTTGAGAAAGGCAATGAAGTACACAGAGATCAGTTTTACAGTATTCAAGGCCTGGCCCTTGGCTCTGACACAGTAGGTGAGATCACCTACTGCAGGGATGAGTCTCCTGGGCCACTTACCGCTGGTGGAAATGTCAGGTCATCCCCCCAGAAGCCTTATTCATGACACATTACTTGCTCTTCATCTTTCATTAGGAACCCACTTAGCGTCATGAAAGGTCTTCTCTTTGGATTCAAAAAAGCCAGACTGAAGGCAAAATAAGTTCTGTTGTTTTCAGGTTCTTAATCTGTTTCTCCAAAACTACGTGAAAACAAGTTACCAAAGATAAAATAAAAAATAAATTTTTATTCATTTTAATTTATTTTGCTCCAAAAGATAAGACTGTTTGTAGAATTAAATGTCAAGGGACTTTATGACATTTCCTGGCAGAATTTCTGCGTGAGGCTTTCAACCAGTTTATTCCAAATTAGTAGGAGCTTCAGAAAAGGCTTTTGGTGGGTCCACAGCTGGAAAGAGGTTTTGTCATGAACTCTGCCAAATGTATAAGGATATATAAAAAAGGGCAGGGGGAAATTAGGATTTTTGGCTCAACATTTTTTAATAAATGAAAAAACAAACAAAACTCCCGATTTAATTAAGATTTTCCCCATATTCTGGCCTACCCTGTAATTTTTATGTCACTGCCCAAAAGCTATTATGTAGTTACTTAAATAAGAGAAAGGAAGGGGAAGTATTTTTAATTTTAAGGGATAAGGAGAAGAGAGAAAAAACTCTGAGTTTTTCTTTTTCCACATCCTGAGTCCAAACAGTAGTTAGCCTGGGTATTTCTTTAGCAGGTTTTCATAGAGGCAACTAACAACAGCTTGTCAGCTTCTTTAAGGCCTAAATTTACCACATAATATGCTAACTTCTACAACAAATGGAGTACATCTACCCATCCAATTCGGGCAGAAGCACATCACCCCAAAGCCAGTACTGTTCTCTAAAGCTTCAAGTAACGCAACAGAGTAACTTCATCTCATTAGTATTTTGAGTAGAAATTTTTTCGTAATAAACTTGGAATTGCCTGATTCAGTCTCATGAACATTGGATTGTGCCAATTCTTTTTGCTAAACACATATATCATGCAGAGGGAAGAAATACGACAGAATGAACTTCAGAGCTGTGCGGTGTATCTTAAGTGGTTATTTGTCCCATATAGGAGTCTTCTGCTCCTCACATATGCCATCACTGTCCAACTTTTGTTGTTCATATTTCACAGCCTGTTGTGCACTTCTCCAGGTCTGTTCAATCAGCTCCTCATATTCAGTATGTCTAAACCTAAAAGTATCCTATTTCTGCCATTTTCTATTCCAGTGCGTACCATGCCATCCACTGAGTCCCCCACTGGAACTCTGGACGTCATCTGTTATTCCTCATCCCTGTACTCCAATCAATCACCAGGACCTGCTCATTTCACCTTCTAAATATTCTCCAATCAACCCTTCTACTGGTACTCAGTGATCTTTACATCTCTAACCTGGATGACTGCATCAACCTCCTGACTAGCATTGCAACTTCTAAGATTCTCTCTCTCCATTCCAAACCACTACCACTGAAGTGACAGTCAGACCAAGCCTGGTAATACCACCTTCTCACTGAAAATCCTGAGGTAATTCCCCGTCTTTCCTCAGTGTGGCGCAAGGGCAGGGAGAATACTGAAATCCTCCTGCCACACTTTCCAGCCTTACTTTGTTGGTTCCCAGTTCACACTTCACACTTCAGTGGCTCTGAATTATATGTAGCTCCCCCACATACCACACTCTTCCTATGCCTTGGCATCAGCCAATCACCAGCAGGCAAGCCTTACAACATATATAGCAGGAAAAGTAGAGTAACACATGCAATTTGTACAGGGAACAGCAGTTACCACTAAAATAAAATAGAAATTTTGTTGTTGTTTTTTTTAAACATTTCTGAGATCTAGAAGAAAATGTAAAGAAAATTAAAGGTAATAAGAGTTGGAATTTTTATTTTCTTGCTTTGACCAGAAAGAGGAATCCTTTTGGACTAGATTGTCACAGCTCCTTCTTTGGTACTGGTTGTGAAAAACTTTCCCTGCCTGAAACTCAAGTTAGTAATTACCAGAGACAACTGGTTAAGACTTTGGTGTCTGACATAGGACAAAACACTGTACTATTCAGAGCTAACTTTGGAGCAATGTACTGAGCCTTTCTGAGAAGGCTTGGTCAAGGACTGCCAGAGAAAACATGGAACAAATATAGAGAAAATTTCCAAAGCTCAAAAATTCCAGATGTCTCTGGATGGCAGGGAGCATGGTAAGTCTATCAAATACCTTGACTATCAGCCCATGGTTGAGTGGCTTTTGCAATAAAAGGTATACCACCATTGTCATACCAGATGGTCCAAAAAGCCAAACACTTGATACAGATTACTTTGAAGGGCTAAAGTGGTATGGCTGGAGTCAACTGATTGGACTGGAACAGCAACACCGTAACCTGAGAAAGTGTCAACAGCAGTGACGCACAACCAATAGCTTTCTCAGAGTGGGGCAAAGATCCGAAGTAATCAATCTGCCAGGAACATGCTGGACAATACCCCATGCAATGTGGTCTCCTAAACCGCAAGGCAACCAGGTCACTTTTGGCCAGGAGTCACAAGTCTGGCACCAAATGGTAGCTCTGCATCAGAAATACAGTCCTTCATTTTATGTTCCATCTATAATGGTGGATGTGTTTGAGACAATGACAGATCCAGACAACAGTGATAGCCATTTGGTTGCTGCCAGCTCAACCAATAGTTTTATTCTAGTTGGGTCTCATCAGAAAATGACCCATATAGTTCTGTCAGCAGCCACAATCTGTTTCTACTATTTGTAGCTCCTAAGGAAGGTATCTTTAATCTATCAATCTCTAGTTTCCCAACTGACAGACCAAACCAAAGGTCATTAGCAGTAGCCTAAGAGTCAATAAAAATATAACAAGGCTCAGCAAGGAGGGTAGTAACCGGAACTATGAGAACAGCTTTGTGTTCTGCCCACTGACCTGGCCAACCACATCCATTTCCATTTCTGCACATCTAGCACTGAGATTAAGCAGCCTTAGCAGCCCACTGAAGACCACTGGGTTACAGCTGAGCCAATCCAATAGTGAAAGGGGTAGCAGGTGTTTGAAGGAATCTCCTAAATGCAACCTAAATTATGAATCAAAGATGACATTGGGCCAGCACCTTTGTCTCAGGCAGTGGTAGGAGAGAGAAAGTTTTCCCCAAATGTATAGCTGCCACTTTTTCACATAAATCCAAGATGCCACTGGGGCTAAGCCAGTTGCACTTCTGAAAATGCCAATTATCTGATGAGCTAGGCTTGTTGGGTTCTTCTCACCTTGGTGAGAGTCTCTTTCATCTGCTCCACAATGGAAACAGGAGGTTGATGGCTAAGGTGTTCAGTTTAGACAAAAGTACAGTAGTTTGCTAATAGTTTTTACAGAAGGGGGAGGGGCACAGGAAGTGGAGATACTATCTCTGTTTTTCAATCGTGCTCCCACATCCCCAGAGACAGTCAGTACCTCCTTAGATATATAGAGATGCAAGATACCTATGGAGAATTATCTCCCCATAAGTAGAAGTTGTAGAAAAATGAAACACACACACACACAAAAAAAAAAAAAAAAAAAAAAGAGAGAGAGAGAGAGAGAAAGTTCTGATGTTTGTGCTGGCAGAACTCAGACTTGTGTGAGATCCTCCAGTCTGTTATTTATAAATAAATACATATTTAAGGAGCTTTCAGATTTCTAAAGCTCACCAATACTGGTTTTGACCATCTTGATCCACTTCACAAACTTACAACACATTAAATATTTGTACAGTCCATCAAAACCCAACTCAAGTACCATTTACAGTCTTCAATTCTTCACAAAATTTTCTTCACAACATTTTTTTTTTAATTTGACCAACTTCATACATAAGCCCAGTTAATCTTCACTGCTGAATATTAGACAAAATAGAGTTCTTCCAGGAAGGCTTGATTAAAGGAGGGATTTCAAAGTAATAGAGGTCAAAGCAGATTCCTTTTTTAGGCAATTCAGTTTGACATCACTGCAATATTATCTTCGTAGGAACATTCAAATTCTAGGAGAAAAATATACTGAGTATGTCCTAATATCGCAAGAAATAAGGCTAGCAGTTACGGAAAGTGAAGCTGGCTTATCTTAACATTCATCTGTTAAGCTCCATTTTGTTTCATGACCCAGGCTTCTTAAGAAACTGCCATGACAATTTAGCCTCCATTCCCCTAAGAGCCTGTCTTCAATGGCTCAGAAGAAAGGGATAAGAGCCAAATTCCAGGTTGGTCTCAGTTATGTCTAAACGTCAATTTGCTTATCCCACACAGTGAAACATATGAACATCCTGAGGCAGACCTCTGTTAAGGGAATAGGGTCAGGTTCCCTGGTAAGCTTTTTCACCCCAAAGGATAGACAGGAATGTGCTGTCTCTATGATTCTATGGCTAGATAGAATCACAGATATGTTTATCATTCCATTACAATTCTTTACACTCTAGACCTTATGTTCTCAAACCACTCTGTTTTAGAGAAGATCTCAATGTTTTAGTAAAGTACAAACATCATCAGTCTAGTGTTATTGTGTCCATGTGTATGTTCTGGATTAAGGCACTTTTTTTTGTTTGGATTACAAACCACATTACTTGATAAATATCTGAGAAAAATGGGAGTGGGTGAGTTGGAAATGAAAGTAAGACTTCACTTATTTTATGAATACAATCCTTCTAAGAAAAAAGATTCTTACAAGTGTTTAGTTTTCTAAATAACTTTATAATGGAGTAAAACCATGCTTTTGTAAAAGGAGCCAAGGTCCTTATTCTGGTATAATTTATTCCCTTTTGGTCAAACAGGAAAATCAACAATGAGGTCACCAATTTTCTCAGCAACACTCACCTCCATTTCCACCCCTATAGTCCATTAATGAATTTATTTATTTATGCCTTGCTTCATCAACAAAGAATTTTTTTCTTTTCCTAGAAGAACCATTAACGTCAGCTTAGTTCCATTGTGCTTTTTTAGGGAGACTAAAATGGTGTAGAAAGATCATTTCCCCCAAAAAGTGCCACATCCAATTTTCAACACATAAACATCATGTTTAATTCCATATTTCTTTGGATTAGCAATACCTGATAACACTTCCCGCATAGGATGTCAGTTCTTCTTAACTCAGAGCAACTGAGGTCTTTGATTCAAGAGCCAGATTTGCTTCTATTGGCATCTAGATAATATAACCTTAATATCTAATTTCCTGATGTTAAAAAAGTCAACCCCCTGCCCTGCTTCTTTAATTGAATTATAATAAGAGTATCTCAAAAGCTGTTTCTAAGTCTCAAACTTTTAAAGCAAATTTTTCATCCAGTAATACAAACATATTCACTATGATGCATCTGGTAATGTTAACTCATACTCGACTTTCCCTACCATACTTGAAATAAGGTTCTTTTTAGTTATAATCACTGTTTTTAAATATGAAGGGAATCTCAAATTTTAAGACAGTTTTCTCCATAAGAAAACAGTGGTAACACTGACTTACCTCCCAGAATTTCATAGAGTCTGAAATATTTTATTGCTCAATCTTTGTATTTAAAGAATTAGTCATATGGACGTTAGAGGCAAGCTGGCCAAAACCTGGGTCACAATGGGCAGGAAGTGGCTAAGAAATTTGTAGCAGATTTTAATTTTTTTTTTTTTTTTTTAATATGCTGCCACTCTGGGTAGACAAAGACCATCTGCTCCACTATTTCCTCCCAGCTATCACAGGAAAAAAAAAAAAAAAAATCCCCACCAGAATGGAGAGGAAAGAGTTTACTTCTGATGAAACACCACCAAGGTACCCATCTGGATTTTATGGATATTTAATATATACCAGAAAAAAGTTACAGATTGTGCCATATTATAAACATTAAATAGACCAGCCAAGGGACCACCTAGGGTTCATACACAGATTACACTGCAAATTCATACTACAGGACTATCCAAAATGCAGGCACTTTTCTAGGTGACATTTATGCCGGTAAGTGCATAAAGAACACGCATAAAACAAAGAACTCCTGGAGACAATCTGATAGAAATTATGCAGAAAGGAACAAGATCCTGACGCCAGAAAATGAAGTCTCTTTTTTTGGCAGAATAAGAGGAGTTGGGACCTCTGCTCTAAAATCAAAATTGGTTGAAATTTCCACTTCTGGGCACCAACTTTAAAATAACTACACACATTTAACACTCTGAGCCGAGTGACATTTCAAGAATAGGACACTGAACATGATGATAAATATGATGAAGAATTAAAGATTAGAAGACCTCCGTTAGTAGTAATAAGAAATAATTTGAAGTTTCTTTTTTTTTTTTTTTAATGTTGGATAATTTTTAAGGACAAAGTGACTAAAATTCATGTTGTAATTTTTCCAGAACTATTTGGGCTAATTTTTGTGATAAGCAAAAAACGGGGCAAGGCTACAATCTCATGTTCCAAATTTAGTCAGCTACCAAGTTGCAAACTCACCCTCCATATAACCTCAAAAAATTTTAAATAAGATGGTTTATAACAGAAATACTGAAAATAAATTATCCTTGAATACTTTTAGATTTTACCCAGTGTACCACAAATCACATCCAGAAACCCAAACAAAACAATCGCTGAAATGTTTGAGATCTGCTGCTGAGATTCAGGGTAGCGGGACAAGAAAAGGAGAGAGAACTACAAGAAAAGGAGAGAGAACTAAGTGGATGCCCCCCCCCCCCCCCCCCCCGCTTGGGCAGCACTGGTCTTTTGGAGGTCCTAAGCCATGCAAATTCAAATGGGGAGTCCATAAAAGCCTGCAGTCATACTAAAGTAATAATAATAATAATAATAATAATAATAATAATAACAGCATAAATAAAAATAGGCTATGGTTAGAGGAGAGGATCAGTTTACTGCCACCCTGCTGAGGTACATTTGACCACCAAAAGCAGGAAAGCTATTAGCATCCTGAATTAATGGGTAGAGTGGTTTTCAAACAAGATATTTTCATGATGGACACACTGTAGACTCAGCAAAGTTTCTCCTTCAAGAAAAATATAGCTTCTATTTCAAAGAGCTCTGATTAGGCCTAATACCATTAGGGAACCATCAAGGATTTGTGTTGTTGTTACTGCTTTTAACTACTGGTTACTTTCTAAACCAAAAATTGTGGGTAGTTAACTTGACCAACAGTCAAGTTCTAGGAATGCAGGAGCAAGTCCAAGGTACAGACGAGCTTCAGATGTGGACAGGCCTCAAGGAGTTGGGGAGCTTTTCAGGTTGCCAGGTCTTAGCCTTTCCTCTCATCACCATTATGCTATCATTACATACTAGTCTGGAACTTATAAATAAAAATTCATTTCCTTCATCACATCCCCCTTCCCCAAAAGCACCAAATACACCACCATTTTAGGGATCCTCAGTAAACTTTATTAGTGGCACTGTAAATCAATTACAATCAGAAACCAAATTAAACAAACCTACTAAACGAATAAGTTCTCAACCATGGTTAACTGCTTGTAACATATCTGGCAAGTATCTGTTTAAAAAGTCAAAAGTATCAGTTCCCCTTGCAAATTAATTAACAAAAATATAACTGTTTTCAATTTCCATAATACTTGAAAGTACAAATATAAATTAAATATGGTTCCAAAGACTACATACGACAAAACAGTCTATAAAACAAAGCTAATTGTAAAAGAATTGTTCAATTTACTTTGTAGCATTTATTTCGTTATATAAAAGTATTTAAAACAGTATATGTTTTCTATATCATACATGGAAGTTCACATCCAGATGTCTTTTCTGTTAAATCCTTAGTCTTTTTCCATTGTCAAAATCTTCATTTTCACTCTTGGCTACATTTCTCTTCCTTGGCAATTCTTTTTGTTACGCCACTGAAATATTTCTCACGGAAGGAATTATGACCTTGGTATGGGAGAAAGTGATCACTTAACAGATGTGAATACTGGTCCCGGTTCTGGTTGGTTGGAAAATATAAAAAACAAAGATGTTTGAGTTATTTCTTTAGTTAGCTTGAAACCAAAGCAGCCATTTACTTTAAGCAAAATCCCGCTCTCTGGTGCATGTTTGTTTCTCTTTATTATCTGAATTAGAAATACACCACCATTCTATATCTGTATCCTGCTTGGGTATCCAACAGTGTTCTCAACTGCTTCACTTTGTGTGATCTGTACAACAACCCTCTGCACAAAGAGAGCAAATACTTTCACTGGGAAAACAGAGATCCAGGGAGGGCACAGAGAACAGCCCCAGGCAACACAAGTTCAGACAACCACATACATCTTCAGATCCACAGTTCAGCCGAAACTGAAATCACCCATGACAGTAAGAATCCTCACACATGGAAGCTTCCACTCCAGAGATATTTAACAGCAGTGATTTATGTAATGTCCTACAGATAGAGAAAACTATTTGGAGGCAAAACCATATTCAGTTCATGAAGTAAACTATTTCTGGCAACTTTACCACAGTAGATGAAGATAAAAGTTAAACAAGCGATTTCCACACTCAGACTTCAGAGGCAGGTAAGGACTAGTGCTCAGACTGATGTTTGGACACTGGAAATAGAAATCTGGGTCGGAAGGTTATATTTCAGCTTAGAAAATTGAGGGCTAATTAATCTTCCCATTCAATTTCACTAGTCATCTCAAACTGTGAAAAAAAATCTAATTAGAAATAAAATCTCTCTTCCTATGTACTGTAAAATCAGATTCCATTGCATGTAAATTGATGTGATTTTGAGAACAGATATAAAGACATAATTCAAAAATATGAAGCCTAATTTTTTATCCTGGTTTCGGTATCAGAATGATATCTACAAATATATCTGGAATATAACAATCTTCATATATTTTTATATTTTTTCTTATTCCTGTATGAAATGAGTATCTTCATCCTTTTCTTCATACCTAATACTTAATAAAGCCTAGGTGTAGCCAAAATAAAATTATGTTGGCTGATTTGTTTACTCAGAAACTATTTTGTCACAGAATTTCTTTTTAAATCACACAAAATCCAAACTATTAAACATGTCCAGATTTCCTGATTCATTAAAAAAAAGAAAAGAAAAAAGGCCTTCATTGTGGTCCCCTTCTGCCATTCTGTGTAGCAGCCTGCGGGGTTCCATTTCACGTATCCATTGGATTCTGTACGCACTCTGTTCCTAGGAATTTTGTTGGTTCATTTCTCTTGCTCTCTTTGCTGTGAAGGCTTCATTCTCTTGTGGGTGTCTTTATTATCTTTTTCATGGTCTCAGGAAGAAGATAGGACAACCTGTATTGTCAGCCCATCGCCTTGGACTGGAACCCCTTTCCCACACTCCTGCTGTGCACACTAGCTCCCCATTTGCTGAGTACTTCCGCAAGCTCTGAAGGGGATTATTGTACAGAAAATACTACCCTATAAGACTGTAAAAAGTTACAACTTGTGCTTCTCGGCACAAGCAGAAAAACTACCATGCCTGAGGCACTTTAACTGCATAACCCAATAAGAAGAGGTATAGGGCTACTTATGTGCAGGCACTGTTCCAAGTAGTTTATACACACTGACTTATTCAATCCTTACAATAACTGTGTAAGAACAGTACTGTAATTGTCTCCATTTTACAGATGAGGAAACTGAGGCACAGAAAGGTTAACTAACCTGCCCAAGGTCACACGACTCGAGTAAAAATAAACAAGATTCAAATTTTGAGCCCTTAACCTTTATGCCTTCTTGCTTATCAAAAAAACATAAACCGTAAGAATAAAGGTGGGGTACCAAATTTAGAAAATAGGTAGCTACTTAAATTTTATGACACTAAGTACATTACATACTTCTGCAAGCACATGAAAACATGCCAATGGTTACTAACTCCAGGCTATGTAATTTGCAAAAGATGAAAGATAAAGTCTATCAGATCAACCTGTAGGTACATAATTAACGAACACCTAATGAAACGTGGCATTTACTAGATATTTATTATGGGCCCCAAACTACACAAATGTTTTATATGAACTACCTAATATAGACTCATCTGCTCTAAGAGATAAGTACACTATTAACATCCCTTACAGCTGAGGAATTATAGAGTACAGGCCCAAGATAACAGAGCTGGTAAGTGGCAGAGTTAGGATTTAAACACAGGTCCATTTGACCCCTGATACCATACTCTTAACTATAACATAATGAGGTTTTCTCCAAGAGTTAACTTTTTCCTCAACTCAAGAAGGAGTATCTCTGGCAATAAATAGGCGATAAACTAAGGCTTTGATAGCTAAGCGGCCTACCCACAAAGCAACAGAACTAGATCAGAAGTACTATTGACTTCGTTCTGGCCACTAAGAGGATTATTTCAATGACACAAAATCTTTATAGCAGGAGGACAAATAAGGAGCCACGAGGATGCCTGAGGGATACCATACCCCCAGGGGCACAGTGGACTTCAGAGGAGGACTCCGGTCTGGTCCACATCTCAGGACTGTACGCGGGGCAGCAGCAATACAGAACAACATTCCAGCATTTAACCTTGGCTTGTGCATTTCAACTTTCATCAAAAGTCTGACTGAAGGGTCATCTGAAAGGAAGGGACATGCCATTCAACTACCCTCCAACTTCTGTCCTTCTATCAAGAAAGATCACTAGAAAACCTGTCTACTTCCTGAGTCACACTAGCTCACTCCTGGCAGAAATGTTGCTTGGCTATTTAAAACTCTGTCCAGATGTCGACATCTCCTGCTGCTTTACTCCTCCCCACAGCTCCCTGCATCACTCTCTACCTAGACATGGAAATCAGAAGCCTGGGTCAAATGCCTCTCCCTTTTCCTGTCACATTCAGTCAGTCCGAAAATCTTTGATTCTCCACCCTAAATGTCTCAAATCCACTTCTCTTCACCCACAACTCCAGTACTGGCATCTAAACTTCCTCATCTCTCCTTTTTTTCCCCTCAATGGCCAGTTGCCCTCTCTCCAGTGGCTCCCTCTCCAGTCTATTTTCCATACTGAGACTAAACTCAACTTGTTAAAATGCAAATCTAATGTGCCAGCATTCCTGGTTAAAATCCACATGGGTTCGAACATTCCCCAATTCTGAGGCTTTCCCCTTAATGTCTGGGAGTTGGACTCAACTGCACATCAGTTTGCTGAACGTCCTCTCAGTTTCCTCTCCCACACAGGAGGAATCACAACACCAGCTGGCAGTGAGGTCCTTCCCAGCTCTGCCTTCTGTCTTCTCTTCTCCCTGTGACGCCTCCAGGCCATGCACCACCACCTCTATGTTGAAATGCATGGCAGACTACTTTGGGGAATGTTCTGGAGCACGCAGTGGTGAGGAGGATAAGATAGATTCCAGCATTCGGGCTCAGTAGGCAGCTGAGGACGGGCTGGAGACTGACTCAACTGGTAATGGGCCTAGACAACAATGCTGCCAAGGACGCAGTGCACCTGAGGAAGCAGGGCGTACAGAACACAAAAGCTGAAACACAGTGGGAGACAGGCTTCCTCACAGACCAACGAGACAGCTTAACCAAACAGCTGGCCTTTGACCTAAAGGATATAAAAAAGACAAACTGGTGATAAAGAGCAGAGAATATGATGATCAGAGTAAGGGAATGGAAATGAACAGCAGGAGCCTGGAAGATCCCATAGCGGTAATTAAAACCTATACTAATTAATGGCTATCAAGAAAACATATACTACCTATGACATACTTATCTGGGTAGTTTAGATCACAAGATTTCCTCAGAATAGAGTAAGAGTAAAATAAGCTCCTAACAGACCTTGTGTTCAGTGGTACAGAGACCCAGTGGCAGAGAAATATGTGCTACTGGAAAAGTTAGGAACATCTATAACCTTAGAAATGCAACCTCTGGAGGGGGGAAAAATCCCTATTCATCTTTATCTCTCAGGGAGTAGGGAATAATTGGTATAAGGAATGTGTATGGGTCCTGTGCTGGAATGCCTCCTTCTACAAGGCTGATTGTGAAATAAAACATTTGGAACAAAAACTCCTGGAGAACCCAAAAATTCCAAATCCCTTGTGCAGTCAGAGATCTGGGAAGAGCCGTTCCAGTAGCGAGCAGCCTAAGTCCCGCTTCAGGGTAAGCGAGACACTCCAGGGACTTGGGCTACCGTTTTCACCTAAGTGGAAAAGTCATGGTTCATAAATGTTCCATATGAAACATTTAGTGTATCTATAGTCTACCACATATTATATCAGACATGTAAGTATCATATACCTGTGAATAATACACACTTAAAATATACCCTTTCCATAAAAAATATACTATTTGCAACTGCTCAGAATTTAAGTTACCTTGACGCTGAAGAAAATGGCAAACTCGGTAGGTTTTTTTTCTTTTTTCTCTTTCATCCTATCTTTAGTTTATCAGGGCTCACACTTGAGATGATGATATTCAACTCTACATATTTTTCATCACCTTTTCATGACTCTTCTCTATTCACATTCCCTGCCCATCTCAACCAAGAATATCTGCAGATTTTTTTTCAACTCCGTATCTCGAAGGTCCAAAGTGTTTACTTAAAAGGAGAAGAGTATCCTCAAGCAACACAACCATTGATGTCCCTCATAACTCAAGCTTGCGACAGTGTCTGACTTCTGGTTTCTCTAACACTTTCAAACCTGCCTATCGCTATCAGTCATTACATCACCTAAGTAGCATAAAGTCTGAGTCCTGCCAATTTTTAGTAAGCAAGAAATGCTTCATGGAAAATAAAAACACACAAAGAATTAGGAAATGCCCAGAGAGAAAACTATGGCAGTGAATGATTACAGATTACCTTTCCCAAATTTAACTAGTAGTTAGTAGTAACCTACTAGTAGGTTAGTAGTTACAGGAGATATGAATAAATTATTAAGATTATTGATTACACTATGTTTTAGACACTCACCATTTTAAAAATTTTATTATTGAAGCACAGTGTATATACAGTTTCAGGTGTTTCAGGTTTCAGGTGCATGAGTTTCAGGTGTACAACACACTGATTCAGCAATTCCATATATTACTCAATGCTCATCACATTAAGTGTAGTCACCATCAGTCACCACAAAACATTAACAATATTATTGAGTATACTCCCCACACTGTACACGTCCTCACTGTCATCTCTTACTTATAACTAGAAGTTTGTACTTCTTAATCCCCTTCACCTATTTTGCTCATCCCCCCACCCACTTCCCCTCTGGTAACCACCACTTTGTACATTTGTTTTTTGGATTCAACGTATAAATGAAATCATATAGCGTTTGTCTCTGACCTATTTCACTTAGCATGATACCCTCTAGGTCCATCCATGTTGTTCACAAATGGCAAGATCTCATCCTTTCTTATGGCTATCCATTGTGCATATATATCTTCTTTATTCGTTCATCTATTGATGGACTCTTAGATTGCTTCCGTGTCTTGGTTATTGTACATAATGCTACAATAAACACAGGGATTGCATATACTTTTCAAATTTGTTTTTGTTTTCTTCAGGTAAATACCCAGTGGTGGGATTATTGGATCATACGGTATTCCTATTTTTAATTCTGTGAGGAACCTCCATATTGTTTTCCACAGTGGTTGCACCAATTTACATCCCTACCAACAGAGCACGAGGGGTCCCGTTTCTCCACATCGTCACCAACACTTGTTATTTCTTGTCTTTTTGATACTAGCCATTCTGACTGGTGTGAGGTGATATCTCATTGTGGTTTCGATTTGCATTTCCCTGAAAATTAGTGATGTTGAACATCTTTTCATGTGTCTGGTGGCCATCTGTATGTCTTCTTTGGAAAATGTGTATTCAGGTCCTCTGCCCATTTTTAATCAGATTGCTTGCGTTTTGTTTTTTTCGTTTTGTTTTGTTTTGTTTTTTTGTTTTTTGGTGTTGAGCTATAGAAGTTCTTTATATACTTTATATATTAACCCCTTATTGAACATATCATTTTTTATAACAGAGTTTCTACAGGAAAATTTGTACGAGTCTCAGATGGCTACATAATGGAAATATACTGCTTTCAGACCTATCACTTAACCCTGTAAGACCAACAGCATAAATATGACAATACACAAATTCTGATTCAAGAAATAACTTATATTTAGAACTATGTGTTTTACAAAAGTGAATTATTTTTTGCATCTTTTCCTAGAAGATTGTTATCTAAATTTTGCAGATAAGGAAATGGAGGCTGAAAGAGTTTAAATAATCTGCCACCGATAAGCCAGTAAGGAGCATTTGTAGAATTGTAGCCTAGACCAGACTTCAAAGCCCATGCTTTTTCCATTACACTTCTTTTTTTAGTGGAAATTATATCAAAACAATGGCTAAAGAGTTAACTTCCCACATGGTAGATCAGTGGGTCATTCAAAATGGAATTTGACATTTAGAAGACATTCCTCACAGAACAGCAACATTATGGTAGCACATATTTCTGATCTAAACTTTTAGACAGAACCCCTTTAACCACTGTCCCACCCAACCAATTTCCTGTCCTATCAGTACTGCTAATTCTAAACATAAACCACTTGAAGAATTTTAACACACTTGCCAAAGAAACCAAAGGAAGACTTACAACCAGTAGTGTACTTTTATGTGTACACTGCCCTCTGCTGGCTGAAGTAGGTAAATCCTTCTCTAGAGTACTTCCTAATGTGGGTAATGGCAGCTTAAAGCCCAGCTGACAGTCAGTCCCTCACTGTTTGTGAGTTCTGCTTGCTGTAAACACCTACAGTCACAGAGCACCAACATGATCGGGATGGCCATTTTACTTCAGGTAACATCAGCATTTATCCACACCGTTTCGTTTTTTAAAGAATGATGTGGAAATACAGAAATACATATCCTCTTTGGCGATTCTAAAATGTATCACTTTGTCATCTATGCCCGACCTAGAACTGCAAATTATTCTCTAATAAAAGAAAGAAAAAGTACATAAACTAGACATTGTTCAAGTTAATCCTTATTCAAGTTAATTATTTTTTACAACTCTACATCAAAAGGAGTAAAATAACAAAAAAGACATCGAAAGTACTTCAGCTACTTACAATTAATGTTAATCTAAATGGGAACAAATTCTCAAGAAAACAAAATTGTATGTTTCGCAGTAACTTTTGAAATGGACACTTTAAATGGAACTAATGACACCCTGAATTATACTGAGAATACACACATGTAAGAGTATTTCTCAAACGGAGCCTCACAAACTGCTCAGACTTTATTTATTTTTTCTTTTTTAACGTTTATTTATTTTTGAGACAGAGAGAGACAGAGCATGAACGGGGGAGGGTCAGAGAGAGAGAGACACAGAATCTGAAACAGGCTCCAGGCTCCGAGCTGTCAGCACAGAGCCCGACGCGGGGCTCGAACTCACGGACCGCGAGATCATGACCTGAGCCGAAGTCGGCGCTTAACCGACTGAGCCACCCAGGCGCCCCAAACTGCTCAGACTTTAAAGGAACTAAAGTTTCTTCACTGAGAAGTCCACATAGGTAACACTACCCTTCTAGTTACTGCTTTCTCCCCGAAAGCAGTAACTTTGGTTTGTTTCTCGTGAGAAATGAAGCCTAGGTACCAGGGGACTGAAATGTTTTTGTAACACTGATTTTTGAAGAGTGATGTCAGGGTAATGACAAAATCCCATGTACTTTCAAAGAGAAAACTTTTAGTTAGCCATAACTGTTCTTTCTCTTCCTTCAAATTGATGATTTAAATATTGCTGAATTGGATTGTTTTTATTCTAGAAGGGCCCCAAATAATCCCTGAACAATTACTATTCATTAAGTATTTGTTGAGTTGAGCAAAACAGGCAAGATCTGTGAATTCACAGGGCTTATATGCTAGTAGAAGACAGATATTAAAGACTGTCTGCCCAAACATATACTTACAAACTGATTAAACACTGGGAAGAGTTACCATAATATGAGACACCCAGCTAGATGGGGTGAAGATGGGGTGAAGAGTATGGACAAAAAAAGCTTCTCTAAGGAAGGAACATTTATCTGAGACCTAAGAGTCTCAGGTGAGAGGGCATAAGAGAGGAAACACAATGTGAGAGGACTCTGAAACTAAAAAGAGATAAATACATTCTGGGAACTGAAAACAGGCCAGTGTGGCTAAGGCCTGGTACACAAAAGCGAAGGTGACACACAATGAAATGGCTGAGACAAGCCAGAAATAGATCAGGCTGGCCTTGAAGGTTATGTGAAAGATTCTGAATTTTATTTTAAATTCCACAGAAAGTCATTGATGACTTTTAAGCAGGGGAGCTCCATTATCTATTTACATTCTGGAGTCAGACACACTACCAATGTGTCATGAGATCACAGGTAAGAGCTTACCTATTTACATTCTTAAAGATCCTCTGGCTACTGCATAGGAAATATAACAGCAGGAGAAAACACAGAAGCAGGGAAACCAGTTGGGAGACTATTTTCAATAGCCCAGGAAATCACTGTCCTCATGTGAAAGGGGGAAAAAAATGCAAGAAAACTATCATCCACTCATCTCAAGCCAGATTTCTGGACGCTATCTTAACTCCGGTTGCCCTCAGCCCAATTATACAATCAGTAATCAAATTCTGTCATATCTACCTCCCTCCAAACTCTTAATTCTATTAACTCCTCTACAATCTCCACTTCTACCCTTCTTAGTTTCCAGCTTCATCATCTTTGCACCACCATGTCAGAAGCCTCTACATTGCTACCACAGGTATCTTTCCACAACTCAAACTCACCTGCATTTTAAAGCCCAGGTGACTTTCATAAAACACGAACTTCTGCCACTCTCCTAACATCCCTCATGGGCTTGCCATCACCAAAAGGATCAACTCGAAGTTCTTTAGTATGTAAAGACCTTCAACACTAAGCATTCTTTGGTTTTCAACTTCCGCTCCAACCATTCCTCCCCCAAATACTTACTATTTCAGTCGTGCTAAAATACTTCAGGGCTCCCTGAATGGTCCACAACCCCTCTCATGCCTCTGTACCTTTGCTTAAAATGTTGGCTTCCTCTCTCTTTTTTTTTTTATGTTATTTATTTTTGAGAGAGAGACAGAATGAGCAGGAGAGGGCAGAGAGAGAGGGAAACAGGATCTGAAGCGGGTTCCATGCTGTCAGCACAGAGCCCGACGTGGGGCTCGAACTTGCAAACCTTGAGATCATGACCTGAGCCAAAGTCAGAGCCTCCCAGGCACCCCAACTGGCTTCATCTCTTGACAAGCACCATTTCCTCAGGTAGATGCTCTCCGGTGTTCACACAGCACCTCACACAGGTCACTACAGAACCGAACATATGAGATTGGGATGGGTTGGGTGACCACTTCTCTCACTGTGCAAGTACTCTAAGGATAAGGACTATGACTTAGTCTCTTTAGCCTCATCACCTTACACAAATGGTCCCATAAACACAGGCCGAGTGATGAAAGCCAGGGCTTTCCCCTTAGGGAACATGTAATCAAGTCCAGAAAAGAAAACATACAAAAATATGAGAAGTACATGAATATAAAAATCATTAAAAGGCACAGTTTTCTTACTAATTTCTGACAGCACCTTTTCCAAAATTTCACCTGTCCTCAAGACCTTAGATTACTATGTTTATTCACTCCCAGCAAAAACTTAAAACCTCCTTTACAGAGAAACAATGAGTCATCAGGCATGAGTTTCTTCAACTTCCTTGCCCCACCATCCTCTACTATAAACAATCCCCTAACTTTACCTCTCACACCATCCCCATCCACATTCTGAGTAAAGCCAAAGTTCTCTCTCACTGTGTCCTTTTACTGCCAAAAGAGTTACTTTTATAGAAACCCCCAAACTTTGATGAAAATATCTGAGAGGTAATCATCAATGTATAAAATTACCATTTAAAAATAAGGGATTTCCCCTAGAAAAGTGTGAGTTTGGAGATGAAATTGCAGAAGTTCTATAGCCATTCAGAAGGAATCCAAATGGCTTCTATTATAATTACAGGTTAGGTTCAAGTTGTCCTTTTACTTACTGACAGTTCCTGATAATGAGATAATGATTTCTTCTACCTCACTAGTATTAACCTTAAGCCATTTATATTCTCAGAGTGACAGTAGTTTATACAAAACAGCAGTTTCATTGCAAACAACAGAGTACAAATGGCTTATGAAACTTATTCTATGATAAGTGAAAACCAACAATGCTGTCATCATAGTGAAAGCCACCAAACTAACAATGCTCATCTGATTTTGTCAAGAAAGACTCACTCGTGTATTCCTGAAACAGATTAAAGCTATGATACACATTCTTACATAAGGTGAGAGGAAGAAAGCAAAGAGATGGAAGAGAAAAACATTGGGTAGATTTCCTTTCTTGTAATCAGTAGAGTGAAATGAAAGGTAAATGACAGTGTTGAATCTAACAGGCCTCAGTTCAGCTTCGGGGTAATTACCCATGTCCGGCTTTTGTTTAAAAATCCTGCTCCCCTTATCAAAGCTTCCCACTGTTCTACATCTGGTACTGGACAGTAGCTATAGAAACCACTTGTGCTAAAGTTATACAACTATAAACAGCACTAGGCCATTTCCAAACCAAGGACAAGCAGGTCAAAAGTCTGGCATCCAATACTATTAAGAAAAACCTCTAACATTATTCTTAATGGGAACTTCTTACCTTCCAACTAAGGTAAGGTTGGAAATCTTCATCCCTAAATTAGGTATTCATATATAATCTGTACTTGTAAAAAATTTCATTACTTTGCAAGATATTAAGTTACCTAAAGTCTATTAAAATACTTTAATGCATATTAAAATATTCACTGCAATTTAATGCAGTGAATATTTAATGCAATATTTAATGCAAAATAAAATATTCACTGAGTTCTGAAAATGAGTAACATTTAATGATTCAACTTTGATATCCGGCACTCAACACATAACTTCTTTCTAACTGTAAAAAGACCATCATGGATATTTAAGCTATTAGGATGATACAGCCCTATATGTACTTTTTTTTTATTTAAAAAAACTGTTTAATGTTTATTTATTTCTGAGACAAAGAGAGAGAGACAGAGTATGAGCAGGGGAGGGGCAGAGAGAGAGAGGGAGACACAGAATCCAAAGCAGGCTCCAGGCTCTGAGCTGTCAGCACAGAGGCTGACATGGGGCTCAAACTTGTGAACTGCGAGATCATGATCTGAGCCAAAGTTGGACACCTAACCAACTGAGCCACCTAGGAGTCTCTAAGTAGTTTCTACATGCCTACCACTAAAAATACATTAACTTTATAAAATTCAAAACTTAACTTCGAATGTTAAAATAATACAGGGCCAACACACCAGATAAAAATGTTATGACAACTTACTAGTTACTATATCTAATATACTTAATAAAAACTAAGTAAGTCAGTAGCAAAGGATGAAAAATAGAGCAAAATATGCATTGGCATGCACACACATACTCTTCCACTTTAAACTGGAGACTATTCTTCTCCTAGTTGACTTTTTTAAATTGTCACAAGACATTATGAGAAAAATTAACAAAAATACATATGCATTTATGTAAAGATCAAAAAAAAAGCAAAATTACTTGGCTTATGGATCATTTCAATACTAGTGATAGTATGATGGAAAGCAAGAAAGTGATTACCATACTAGTCAGATTAGTGGTTATACCTGCAAGCGAGGTGTTTAGGATCAGAAATAGAGGTGCTGACTGCTGTTTAACCCTAACCTTGGTGGTGGTTACACAGATGTTCACTTTATAATTACTCATTAAACTGCACACTAAGGTTTTAGGCAAAAAAATATGTTGAAAATCTCACAGTTGTATTCCTCGTGGGTCATGGGGAGGGAAGAAGATGTATGTTCATGTTTGAATTTGAAAACCACTAGGAAGATAATTCTAAGTTACGCATATAATAGAGGATAAAAAATACACACACACACACACACACACACACACACACACAATACCAACTATAATTGCCATTCACCAATTTTAAAGGAAGCCAGAGGATCATGCAGATTCCACACATAAATTTCCCATTTCCCTAAACCATTCATACCTTAGGACTCCCAGATTGTATTTTGCAACTGATCGCTAAGATTCTATAATATAATATCAGTATGTTAAAAACTGTTTTACTGTCATAGCTTGAAAATATGATCATTACAGTCAGAGCATAATGGCAGATGCTCTCTCTACCTTTAGAGAACTGCTTTTTCCTGCAAATAAAAGAGACATATCCTAGAATCCAGATATCTTAAATGATTACCTTCCTGGAGCAGGTAGGGGATAAATTTTTGCTTTTTCTTGGTTTACCAGAAACAATTTAAAACCATTATGAGAGTATTAACAAAATATCCAGTTTGTTTGGCAAAATCACTTACTTGCAGAAGTAGAGAAGAAAAAAAATCAAATGATGACCTTTAACATTTAAATTCAAGGAAAAGTACCATTAGCAACTAACGTAAGTCATTCAGAACAAGATAACATGAGATACATAGATGACCATCGTCCTTAAAACTTAATTCAACATGACATGCAGCATCACCAGGCTTTTATCTACTTTTACAAGCCTTCTTCAAACACCAAGTCAAAACATAATTTATAGATAACCCAAATAGTTTCCTTCTTACTACAAAAAATAATTTTTAAAAAGACTCTTCTTTCTTGGTCTTTCTCCCCCCACCCCCTCTCTTACATATGCATTTGATGGCAATGAACACTGTATCTTATTAATACAGACTTAAAGTTCATGTCTAACTGCCAGATTCTTACCAGATTCTAATTACCAGTGTCACCTGGTCTTATTTTTCCCACTGATAAATGAAGTAGTGTCTCCTTTCTACCAAGCATTATATGATTGAAATACTTCACACCTAATCTCTAATTTTTCATAGCTCTAATCAAAAGGAAAATATCCACTTTCCTGGCATGAGATAGGAAAAAAAAAAAAAAAAAAAAACCTAAAATATTTCAGAAAGAAAGGCCAGCCCGGAGAAACCATCTTTAATTCAAAGAGCTGCCAAAACAACTAACGGCACTAATCCTGAGAACAGATAAAGCATAACAAAATATGCACAAGCATTATGTCAGCAAAACACCAGTTTATGATTAGCAACACTATTAATCATTCTAATATGTAGACTACTTATGGCAAAGACTAATTTCTTCTACTTCAAGCCATCCCTAAGTCATTTTCTCAAAGAAGTGACCTTGGTGTCTCTTCCCTTCCTTCCTCATTTAAAACATGTTATATTAGTGGTTCTCTCTCCATAGCTTCAAAATTTCTTGGTACTTAAGTCCCTCAGTTTTGGCCACCCTCCATTCTGATTAATGAAGCATTCATCAGCTTCCTGTTAGTGGACTCTTCATTCAATCCAAAATTTAAAAAATGAACATTAACCCTCAGCACCTGTCACTATGACCTCCCAACATTCCCTATTTTAAATCATCAGAATTATACTCGCTAACTGTAAAATTACAGCTGATATACATAACTTTAGTCTAAACTAGTGTCCATATAATATCTAGAATTCAACTTATCTATACTTCAGTACTTCCCAAATCACTATAAGGTATCAATCATGTCAGGTAAAGAAACCACAAAACAAACAGGGCACCTGATGGCCCATTTAGTGCAAAGGCAACTTAAGATACTCTTTTTTTTACACTTAAACATACTATAGAATAGACTTTAAAACCCGCATGTTTAAGAAAAGATTTCAAGGAAGTCTCAAAATGGGCTACTTGGGTACTCTTTCATCTGTCCAAGTATACTGGTAGAAAAGGCGGACAGTGTGCTGTTACAGGTGACTTTCACTGAAGATATAACTATGACACTGCTATTACACTGGTCCGCTCTGGACATGTCTGAAAATCAGCATTCTTTTCCTAATGAGTTTTGTATGAGAAAAATGTTTTATAGAAGCAGCCACTGTGACCACAATTATATATTGCAGCATCGACTACATGTTGGATCAACAGGAAAAATGAGTTCTAGTAAAACAAATCACATTCTACCATGGCCCCATGAACAGTAAGGAAAAGTGATCTTTAAAAGAAACTAGAAATATGCCACCCAATAGTACTTGCCTTTTAACCTTAGCATATTCCAAAGGTAGAAACATGTTTTGGTAAAGAGGCAACATGATGCATAACAAAGGACAAAGAATTTCAAGTACAAAGAGGAGTTTTGGTCTCAATTGGGCCACTTCCCAGTCTCTAAAATTAGCAAAATAATGTGCTTAAATGGATCTGAAAGTTTTGTAAACAATAAGCAGCATAAAAGTGTTGTATATACGTATGTGTTTATAGATACATGCAAGTATGTATATGTATATATATGTATATATATGTACATAAATGTATATATACACGTATATATAAACACACATATATACACACACCCTTTCAGAATATATCAACTGGGAATAATGGCTTCTCTTATCAGACATCTTCATTAATATGAGCAGCGAAAATTTTCTTCTTTGTTACTAATGCCCAATAAGCAAGTCTAAAAACTATAGTCAATAATGAAAAGACACAAAGTTTTATAAAATATCCACATTCTTTAGACAGTTTTTGCATTTATAACTTGTTTACATTCTAAAAGGGGAGAGGGAGAACACTTTATAACAAAATGTATTAAGTAGGCCAAAAGTTAAACTGAGGTTAAACCTAACAAGTGACAAACCAAAAACACAGAGAGACAGTACACAAGAGTGTAAAAATCTAAAATTAAGTCTTTCATTGCCAAAATCAACAACGCTGAACAAGACTGAGAATAATTTGTTAGATGCATATGAGAACAGTTTGACAATTTTATGTCATCACTTGCATTATAAAGGACTAGGATCTTGCTGCAATTATACACAGTCCTCTTCGTACAAACAGAATGTAGAAATGAAGTGATTAATTAAAAACCAAATGATTAATTTAACATGACAAAGTATTTTCAGTTACAGTACACTGCATACAAGTGAAAACTCACTGATCAAATTTGATCTTATGAAGTGAAGACTGCTTCAAGGCACCTGAGTGGCTCAGCTGGTTAGGCATCTGACTCTTGATTTCGGCTCAGGTCACAAGTTCGAGCCCTGTGTCAGGGTCTGTGCTGACAGTGTGAGCCTGCTTGGGATTCTCTTTCTCCACTCCCACACTCACATGTACACATGCTCTCTCTCAAAATAAGGAAACATTTTAAAAAATAAATAAAATGAAGACTTTCAAAAAATCACTTGAGCATTAGGCTTTTCCCTTATTTTTTTAAATAAATTTGGAAAGGACAAGAGTAAAATAATAAAAACAACCAAACAAAAATTAACACTGCCTTTATAGGTTTAAAAATATCTAAGGTGAGTGCCTTTATTTATCATTTTTATGTAGAAGATTGTCAGAAACATCCTTAGATCATTCTTTATTTCTTCTTCCAAGCATCAAATAAACTGCTTAGAGAAATATTATAAATCTGATAAAAAATACTGGAAAAAAGATTTTCTTAAATAAATTAAACTTACAGGAAAGCAAATGTGACATTGTTGACAACAGGTCTCAATTTTGCCATTAAGATAGAAATGACTGGTGGGGCACCTGGGTGGTTCAGTCGGTTAAATGGTTTCAGCTCTTGGTTTCAGCTCAGGTCATGATCTCACAGTTTGTGGGTTCAAGCCCTGCATCGGGCTCTGCACTATCACCTTAGGATTCTCTCTCTCTGCCCCTCCTGTGCTTGCTCTCTCTTTCTTTCTGTCTCAAAAATAAGTAAATAAATTTAAATAAAAGAAAAAAAAGAAAAAGAACATTTAAAAAAAAGATAGGAATGCAAGCTGGTGCAGCCACTCTGGAAAACAGTTTGGAGGTTCCTCAAAAAACTAAAAATAGAACTACCCTACGACCCAGCAATTGCACTACTAGGCATTTATCCACGGGATACAGGTGTGCTGTTTCAAAGGGACACATGCAACCCCATGTTTATAGCAGCACTATCGACAATAGCCAAAGTATGGAAAGAGCCCACATGTCCATCGATGGATGAATGGATAAAGAAGGTGTGGTATATATATACAATGGAGTATTACTCGGCAATCACAAAGAATGAAATCTTGCCATTTGCAACTACGTGGATGGAACTGGAGGGTATTATGCTAAGTGAAATTAGTCAGTCAGAGAAAGACAAAAATCACATGACTTCACTCATATGAGGGCTTTAAGAGACAAAACAGATGAACATAAGGGAAGGGAAACAAAATAATATAAAAACAGGGAGGGGGACAAAACAGAAGAGACTCATAAATATGGAGAACAAACTGAGGGTTACAGGAGGGATTGTGGAAGAGGGGATGGGCTAAATGAATAGGGGGCACTAAGGAATCTACCCCTGAAATCATTGTTGCACTAATTTGCATTGCTAACTAATTCGAATGTAAATTTAAAAAAACAAAACAAGTCAAAAGAAAAAGAAAAAAAAAGACAGAAATGACTGGTTTATTATGTGACCCCATTAATGATTAAAGAATCCTTTCTCTATATTTTCCTCTGACAATGTTTCAGGCCATCATAACCATTATATGGTCCAAGTACTATTTATGGAGGCCAAAAAGAATGCTGATGTCATTCATTTTACTTCCTAACATCAAGACTTACAACTATAAAATCCACAGATAATATTTCTATTTTTTACATGTATTACTCATGTGCCTGGCACATTAATGTTAGTTACTATTACTATAATTAGTAACTCAAATAATTACATTAAGTGCTGTAATTTCTAAGAGCTGCAGTGTTACTAATTTATCAAACGCCGTACTTCCCTCAAAATACTAAAAGACAAACATATACATGAGAACTGACTGAGACAGCGTGAAAAAAGCAGACTCTAACATGCAACAGGCATTTTATTCACGGTGATAGATACTAGTAACTGTTAGTTATGGACGGAATTGTGCCCCCCCAAACTCATAAGGGCTCATATACTAAAGCCCTTACTCCCAGAATAACTGTAGTTGGAGACTGGGCCTTAAAGGAGATGATTAAAGTTAAAGGACATGGGAAGGGTAGGGTCCTAACCCAACAGGGCCGATGTCCCTGTAAGTAGAGACAGACACCAAGAATATACACACACAGTGGATACAGCAAGAAGGAGGCTGTCTGCAGCCCAGCAAGACAGGCATCATCAGAAACCAAACCCGCTGGCACCTTGACCTCAGACTTCCAGCCTCCAGAACCGAGAAAATAAACTTCAGTTATTTAAGCCCCTCAGTCTGTGGAATTCTGCTATATCAGCCCAAGCAGACTAACACATAGTTCACTGAAAAAGTTGGTAAAAGCAGGAAAAAAATAAAAATGTTCTGTAAATATACTGAATATCTTAACTTGAAAAACTGTATATTCATTTATCAATCTTTTGATATAGAATCAAAGATTTCCTACAAAGATTTCCAGTTTTGGCTTCTGTAAAATGATGCAAGAACTTAAAGACTCTTACAAAGCAATCTGGGTATGGAAACCTAGATTCGGATAGCTTTTTTCTAACCTTTTATACTCATCTCACCCATTCCCAGTCCAAGAGTTTTATTTAGCAACTCACTTTATCCCATCTTTCTAAAGTATTCCACTTAGCTTTTATAGAAATGACAACTTTATTCTCACACTCACACTTCACTGGAATAACTAGCATTTAATTACATCACATAATTACCATAACAAATATAACCAGCATAAACAACTCACAAAACAAACACAACTGGCTCATGGAATACAGACAACTTAGCTGGTAGGTACAGAAGCATAGAGATATAGTAGAGATCAAGCAACTCACCAGCTGGAAGTATGCAACATGTTACAGGCATAGGTGCTGGTGTTTTAGGACAAAAATGGCCAGTATTAGACAATCAACGGAGTTTGCAATGGAGGTTGGTTAAGAGGATTTCTATTGTATATCCAAATACATTTTACCCATCAAAAACTGTCACTTAGGAATGTTGTCATTGTGCCAAACAATATGGAAACCCCTCTTTTAGAATTTCTGAATCTGCCTAATGTTTTAAATATTCAATGGTAGATCATCAATCTTGGAACAGGATTTGATTTCCAAAAAACAACAATTAGGTGATGGGTCTGCTATAAAATGCGAGCACCAAAGTCCAGTAATAAAATTCAAAGAAAAGCAAAGTGTCACTATATAGCAAAATAACTGTTTAATATTATTCCTTTAAATGTAAATCTAAAAATTTCAAGAATATGCTGAATAAGTACAACATAAATATAATAAGTACAAGATGCCACCCCAAGAATATCTATCATTTCAATATAAAATTCTGTTGTTTTAAAAATGACAACCACTTAGGGGCGCCTGGGTGGCTCAGTCGGTTAAGCGGCCGACTTTGGCTCAGGTCATGATCTCACGGTCTGTGAGTTCGAGCCCCGCGTTGGGCTCTGTGCTGACAGCTCGGAGCCTGGAGCCTGTTTCAGATTCTGTGTCTCTCTCTCTGACCCTCCCCCATTCATGCTCTGTCTCTCTCTGTCTCAAAAATAAACAAACATTTAAAAAAAAAAGACAACCACTTATATTAATTATATCGCATTTACCTATACATATATATGTATGTAAACACACACATACAACCCCGTTCCTGAGTGAACACAAATCAACTATTTATATACATAAATAACTTCACTTTCTGAAATGCCCCGATACTGAAGCCTGATTAATGAAGAAACTTTATGTCACACTGAATCTTATTTAGTAATTAAAATAAATCACTAAAGTTTGTGCATAAAGAAGTAACATAATGGATGCAGTGTTTTAGAAAGTCATTTAACAGTTAAGAACTAGAGGTGTGAAAATTGGAAAAGATAATTTAGGAAACAACCAGAACAAACGAGGTATATGATAGTAAGAGTCTAAATTAGAGACAGATAGCAAATGGAAATTAAAAGGACAAAGGACAAAAACAAGAAGTCTATAATAATATATTCAAAAAGCACTTTACAAATATTAGTTTTCATTACTGTGAAAGAATCCATAAGCTGTAAATCAGATGAAAAAAATCAAATGCAGAGTAGAGGTGAGTATGACAAAATCTTCGGGCAGTAACACTGTTCTTTCCTGCTTATTGTACAGACCAAAAACAAAGATGGGACACACTCAAGGTTAGTGAATTTGGGAAAGCTGTGGTTGTCAATCCAGATAAGTATAGCTGAAGGAGCATGTTGTAGATTTAATTAAGCTTCATTATGAGGCATTATTCATATCAATTCTGATCTGGATATGAAATAACAGATGTTTTGTTCTTCTCAAGAATTGTGTGTGTGTGTGTGTGTGTGTGTGTGTGTGTGTGTGTGTGTGTGTCAGAAAGAGCACATGCATTGAGTCCTAACAGATGAGAGAAAATGACTTTGTCCATTATATAAAGTGACTTTTTCTTTGCAGAATAGTCTTCAATCAAGTAGGTTCTGCTTTGGAGGAAAAACGGTAACTAGTAGATTGCTAGTTAGACAATAGTTGTTTAATTAAGTGTGCTGTTTTTCTTTGTTTAACTGCATTCGTGACAAAGATGAGAAGTTAAAGTCAACTTCTATTTCTACTCTGCTATTTAACTTCTATATCCAATTCCTACCCTCTAAATCTCACCAAATGTCACAAAACTCTTGAACTTCAAACTCAATTACAGGAAAACTAGAAAATTCTCTTTTGGATTCTTCCAGAATTTATCCAAAAAATACTAGGATAATTTACCTCAAATGTCTTCACCTTTTCCATGGTTATCAAGCGCCTTGATGTGTGACTAGAAAGCTTCTGCTCACAGTTGCTAATGAGTTGCAGGCAAGGGTGCCAGGGTACCATCTCCTCAGTGTATCTGAAGAAAGCACAGCTGACTTTTAGGAACACTCATATGTGCACCCCACACAGGATCGTCACGGGGTTATCCACTGTGGTATGGATGTCCTCCCACTCCACGCTCTACATATTTTATTTTACATATACTGACTATATAATCCATAAACAAACATTTTACAAAGTACTTTAATATTACATCTGAAAAAAGCAGTTTAATTTTTTTTTTTACCTGTGGACTAAGAGACAGTGAAAGAATGTTTTACGGAAGAACACAAAGCATTTAACGATTTGACGTTAACAAGACAAGGATTCCACCCTAAAGGGTCCCACAAGAGCACATAAGACAGAAATATATTCTGTAACAAACAATCCCTTGATATGCATGAGGGACTGACTCATCTGGAGATTTTTATGAATTCCCAAAGAATAAAGTCTACTCGGCATATATTTTCCCTATAAAATGAAGTGCTCCTGCAAAATTTTAATGGCATCTTGAGATCTCTATTACCTTTGTAAATACAGGAAAAGTTATTTGTAAGATTATTCAAATAAACTAGCAATAAAATAAGCACCACATGGTCACCTTAACCATGGAAGAAATCAAAGCCACAATAATGAGCAGTGGTGATTGCTGCTATGCAGCCCAGGTACCACGTGTATGGAGGTGATGACACCTAGAAAGCAGGATAGTCAGGCAGCAGTAGTTCTGAACCATCTGACAGGTTGTTGGCATCACTCTTGGCAGAAGAAACAGGTGACAGATGAGGGGGAAACAGCTATGGAAGAATGCTGAAGAACAGCAGGGGAGGCACTCATTAGGTATGGGTACCATTAAGAACACTGTGATGCCTAGTTTTTATTTTTCCTTTGCAAATCTTTTGCCTTTCTAGATAACCTCTGCAAACATTTATTATATGGGAAATTTTCAAGTTCTGGTCCAAAGTGGGAAAGGTGCCAATTAGCACTTCCCATAAAGGACACCATCTCAGCTAGCCCATTCCAATGCATCAACATGGTCTTCACTACCACTCTTTTATTGACTTCTCTAGTCCCTCTGACCTTCAATGAGCTCTCCCTCATTACCTCAACCACATGCTCAAAACCTTCATCACCCACTTACAAAGCAACATTCATAATGCACTTCACTGTATTATCAGTGGAAGGAATTCCCTTGAAGTCATTCTCTGCATCCTTCCTTAGAGCTCTCCAGTAGGTAATGACCATTTCACATTTTGCCTGATCTAACAATTCTCTAAAGTTCACTATCTAGTCAGAAATGTTGTCTTTCTCCTAAGATTAGTTAATATCAAGTTTGGGAGTCTTCATACAAAGCATTTATGATATGGAGACATACATTCTACACCATGGTTAACAGAAAAAAAAAAATATAGCCTTTACCTTAAGCTTGAAAAAGCAGAGTTTGTAGATGTCTAAAATAGTATGTCAAACTTAGTTATGTACCTTTTTTTAAAGGAAAAAAATCTTATTTCCTGGTAGAGTTAACTTAAAGTATTCTTATTAAAATGTAACTTAAAGATATATAAGCATAAGTTAGATATAAAGTCCATATGCTTACATTCTTTAAACACCTATAAAACCAAAACAAATTTACAAATCAAAACTACAAAACCAATACAATTTTAACTAATACTGATGACACGAATGATGCTAAGCTTGTGAAACTAAGTCACCAGGCCTTTGGCTTAAGAGCAGAAAAACATAGTTATGTGTTTTATATTACCCTTTTTGACTTGATCTTTAAGTTTAAGCATGAAAGAATGTCATTTGGGTTATCATTATCATTAACAAGCTCGTTTTTTTAATTTTTTTTTTAATGTTTATTTTTGAGACAATTTGTGAGAGATAGAGTACAATCAGCAGAGGGGCAGACAGAGGGAGACACAGAATCCAAAGTGGGCTCCAAGCTCTGAGTTGTCAGCCCAGAGCCCAACGCAGGGCTTGAACCCACAAACCGTGAGATCATGATCTGAGCTGAAGTCGGACTCTTAACCGACTGAGCCACTCAGGCGCCCCGCCCCATTAACAAGCTCGCCTTGAATCACTACCCTATTATACTAGGACCAATTTAGCTGTATACTCCCAAAATACCATGCTAAGAATTTTAAAATATCAACAAAAAATTCTTTTTTTTTTTAATGTTTATTTACTTATTTCGAAAGAATGCATGTGAGCAGGGGAGGGGCAAAGAGGGACAGAGAGAACCCCAAACAGGCTCCGTGCTGTCAGCACAGAGACTGACACAGGGCTCCATCTTATGAACCATGAAATTACAACCTGAGACAAAATCAAGAGACACTTAAACTGACTGAGCCACACAGGTACCCCCTAAAATTCTTTACTATAGATTTACTAATATATTTTATACCAACATACTTCAATGAACTGTTTGCAAAGTGTTAAATAGAAGCCATAAATCTGTACTATGCCTGGGTTATTATGATAGTATGGTATGCTATCTTCGTTTCATTTCTATTGCTATACCCCTACAATCCAAACATCTATTTAAAACCTAAATCAGCCACAAAAGACAAGTCCATAGAGGTAGATAAGTGGTTGCCAGGGGCAGAAATAGTGGTGACTGCTTATGTATATGGGGTTTCTTTAGGGGTGATACAAATGTTCTGGGATTAGAAAGTGGTGATGGTTGCACAACTTTGTGGATGTACTAAAAACCATGGAGTTGTAAACTGCAAAAAGGTGACTTTCATGATATACAAATTATAACACATTATTTTTTTAAAAGCAAAACCAACTGTGCATAGGCCCCTAGCTTTTCCATAAATCATGACACTCATTTTCCTATGAATCTTCATGCCTTAAGCTATTTCCAAATGTCACTACAATTTCACCTCCCATTTGAGAAACAGATTTTGCACTGATTAGAGCACTCACTGAAAATAGCTCAAGGTATCACGTTTTCTTGTTTCCTAGTTAAGAGATGAAAAACATGTTTTCTTTGCTGCTCTGAGCCACTCCAAAACTCATTTTACTAGAGTTACTGTTTATTCCCAATATAAAGCAAGCCATCATGCTATATGCCTTAAACTTATACAGTGACATATATCAATTATTTCTTCAGTAAAACTGGGAAGAAAAATGTATCCCCAAATCCTACATTGGGGCATACTTTATAAAGCTTCTTTACTTTATCAACATTTTTATCACAAGCATTAGCAGCGGGATTTCTATTAAAGGGCATCTTTTACAAAGAAATGCAGTTTGTGATCACCTCAAGAAAGTTATCTGTGTGTAATGCCAGTAAGAAAACAACACAATATGGAGACATAAAGTCTGAGCAAACAGCTGAACTCTGTAGCTTAGCAATTCCTAGAATATCAAACACACATGAGTTGACGTTATGTCATCCAAACGATATTAATGACATAGATCTTCGGGGTCACTTGCAAGTAGCTGCAACTCTGAATAATAAACCCATAAATACCAACAGCTTACAGTAATTTTATGTGGTCAGTCTCTAAGAGTGATAAGAATAAACTACCGAGAGCACAGATGAAAGATTAATTCTACTAAGAAGGGTTGGAAAAGTATCTCAGAGATGGTGACAGTTAAGTCAGACCTTGAAAGATTACTAGAATTTTATCAGCAGAGGAAAGAAGAAATGGTTTATCAAGCAATGGGCACAGAATAAACAAAGGTGAAAAGATACGAAGTGTACAGAGCATCTTGATGCTGGCAAAAAATCCGACATGCTAGAGTGGGGGAAAAACTATACCCAAGGAAATACAGCCAGTCTGTTGAGTAGCAATTTCTTCACTGCAAATGGAAAATCCTTTTTCAATCATCAGCTCTGACAATTCCTTGCAAATAATTAAACTTTCGAAGGTAGTACTTTATTTTTATCATGTCTTATACTTTTAAAATGCCATGGATTTTGGGGCGCCTGGGTGGCTCAGTCGGTTAAAGCGTCCGACTTCAGCTCAGGTCACGATCTCGCGGTCCGTGAGTTCGAGCCCCACGTCGGGCTCTGGGCTGATGGCTCAGAGCCTGGAGCCTGCTTTGGATTCTGTGTCTCCCTCTCTCTCTGCCCCTACCCCGTTCATGCTGTGTCTCTCTCTGTCTCAAAAATAAATAAACGTTAAAAAAAATAAAATTTAAAAAAAAATAAATAAAATAAAATAAAATAAATAAAATGCCCTGGATTTAAAGAGTAATGCCTGAACTTGATTATAATATGTAATTCTTATTTTTAAACTTGAATCGTGTAACAGAATTTGATTGAGTAAATGAATTCAGTAGTAGAACTAAAAGCCTATATTCAATAGACCAAAAATACAAACATTTTAAAATTAAGCTGTGCTCGGGGCACCTGGGTGGCTCATTCGGTTGAGTGTCCGGCTTCAGCTCAGGTCATGATCTCACAGTGAGTTCAAGCCCCGCATCGGGCTCTATGCTGACAGCTCAGAGCCTGGAGCCTGCTTCGAATTCTGTGTCTCCCTCTCTCTCTGCTCCTCCCTGACTCATGCTCTGTCTCTCTCTTTCAAAAATAAATAAAAACATTTAAAAAAAATTTTTTTAATAAAAATAAAAAAAATAAAATTCATCTGTGCTAATGTATTTTAAAATGAAATCTTTGGGGCACCTGGGTGGCTCAGTCGGTTAAGCGGCCAACTTCGGCTCAGGTCATAATCTCACGGTCCGTGAGTTCGAGCTCCGCGTCGGGCTCTGTGCTGACAGCTCAGAGCCTGGAGCCTGTTTCAGATTCTGTGCCTCCCTCTCTCTCTGACCCTCCCCCGTTCATGTTCTGTCTCTCCCTGTTTCAAAAATAAATAAAACGTTAAAAAAATTTAAAAAAACCTGACTTTAAAATGAAATCTTTATTCTTAAAAAGCTGTATTGTCAATACAATATAACCAAACAAATTCTAAATTGTTTAATTTGGAACCAAGAACATTATTTCAAACATTTCTAGATGATTTTAGTCTTAAATTCACCATAATATTGTGCTATTTTAAAAAGAACAAAGATTTTGGATGACATATAGTACAGAAGTAAAAATAATTTATTTCCTAACACAAGACAAACTAAGTTCATTAATAAGTTAACAGTAATAATAATATTTCATTAGTAAGGTCACTTTAGGCTAAAGAGAAGGAGATCTTCCTCTTCCCAGATGCAGCCTGAGGTGACCTCTGAGAATGGTTTTCTATTCACTTGACCCAAAAAACCCCTACAAAATCATGCAAATCAAGAGGTTCAAATCATCATGTTCACTTTAAGAACACATGTGAAACTTCCCAGGCCATCAAGGGTTTGCATATCTGAAAAGCCACCGAGTATTTAAAGGATGTGACTTTGCAGAAGCAATGTGTGCCATTCCATTGCTACAATGGCAGAGTGGTAGGTGTGCCCAGGCCAGAGAGTGGGGCTGCACACAGGGTCAGTGGCCTAAAAAGAGAGCCGAATTTTTATTGCACATGCTTAAAAATGCAGAGAGTAATGCTGAGTTTAAGGGTTTAGATGCAGATTTTCTGGTCATTGAGCACATCTAGCTGAACAAAGCCCCCAAGATGTGGCATGGAACTTACAGGGCTCACAGTCAGATTAACCCATACGTGAGCTCTCCCTGCCACACTTTCAGTGAGATGATCTCTTTTCAGTGAGATAATCCTTACTGAAAAAGAGCAGACTGTTCCCAAACCAGAAGAGGAGGTTGCACAGAACAAAAATATACCCCAGAAGAAACTGAAGAAGGGGCACCTGGGTGGCTCAGTCAGTTAGGCAACCAACTTCGGCTCAGGCCATGATCTCATGGTTCATGAGTTCAAGCCCTGCATCGGGCTCTGTGCAGACAGCTCAGAGCCTGGAGCCTGCTTCAGATTCTGTGTCTCCCTCTCTCTCTATGCCCCATCCCCACTTGCATTCTATGTCTCTCAAAAATGAATAAACATTTAAAAAAAATTTTTTTTAAGAAGAAACAAAAAATTATGTCCCAGGAGTAAATTCTGCATAAAATAAATGCAAATAAAAGTAAAAATAGAAAGAAAAAAAAAGTACAGGGAGGGTAAAACAACAGAAGCCTAATTATGAACATTAGAGAACATGGACATAAATTTCTTGAGAGATAAAGTCAGGGAAGTAAATACCATAGTAGTCTTCCCATGTGTGCATCAGACACATACCTAGATGAGAGCTTTCCCTTGATAAACATCTAGGGTAAAAAAAAAAAAAAAATGTGATAAAAGCATGTATCCCTTTTCTACTTCTAAAATATCCCTTTGGTTATATGCATTTGGAAATTTCTCATTGTTGAAAATTATTAAAATTGAGAAGTCACTGAAAAAAATATCCAATGTCCATTTGTAAGGTCTTTAGAAATATTAAAAATACTTAAAAGTACCTCCAATTTAATTTTGTATAAAGAGAAAGGAATAAATAAAAGAACTACAAAAGATATTCTTAAGCACATTCAACTTGAATTATAATTAAATACAAAACAACAAAATAGTGGGCAGTCAGAAATGCCAAAAAAATAATAAGTACACAAAAACTAATGGGAATATTTCAAAAGGACAGAGGAACCACCTCAAAGTAACTCCCACTGATCAAATCTGAGACAATTTGAGCAACAAAATAGTGACAATAATAAATTATAGCCCAGTGAATAATACAAGCATCCATAAAAGTATAAATTAAGCACTCCATAAAAATATAAATTAATAAATTAGTAAACAAATAGGGGAAGAAGGGAAAACTCTTCCTTACTGTAGAATGCCAACTTACAAATGTAGAAGGAGTGATGGAACAGAAAAGTCATCATTGTGGTGGTTGTAAACAATGGAATTGACAATGTGAATAGTGACTGGATGAACAAGATAGTGATGTAATACTGGGATATCTCCCCTGATGAAATACTAATCAAAGAAGAAAACGATGGCTCACAGTGGAGAAACCTGACAGAGAACAACAGGACTAGATGATCAAATTTAAGATCTCTAGTAGCAGTTAACTCTGTGTGCCCCACGATGCAGTGCATGAAAAACACAGTATAATTTTTGTAGTATTCCTACCAAGATCATTACCTGAATCTGGTCCTAAAAGAAACATCAGATGGAGGGAGACATCAACAGGAAGATGGCGGCATAGGAGGACACTGGGCTCACCTCATCCTGCTGATCTATAGATTCCACCCACATCTGCCTAAATAACCCAGAAAACCGCCGGAAGACTAGCAGAACGGACTCTCCGGAGCCAAGCGTAGACAAGAGGCCCACGGAAGAGGGTAGGAAGGGCAGAGAGGTGGTGCATGCTACACGGACTGATGGGAAGGAGCCGGGGCAGCGGAGGGGCAGCCCACCAGGCAAGGCAGAGCCCCTTGAAAAAGCAGAGGGGCCAGAGTCCGTGAGTTCTGACAGCTAGCGGGACTTAACATCTGGAATGTTAAAAGTCAACAGCTCTGCTCAGAGAGCAGGAGGGCTAGACGACACCGGGAGGGAGAGTTGTCGAGCCCCGGGAGACAGAGCTGAGCTTGGCAGGGGAACAAAGGCGCTGGCAAGCGCCATTTCCCTCTCCCATCCTCCAGCTGAAATTCCAAAAGGAACCAGTTCCTGTCACCAAACTTGCTTGCACCTCGCAAATGCCCAACGCTGTGCTTCTGTGGATCCATCCCTCTGATGGGCCTGCCTCCCTCCTGGTGCTACAGGGGACCACCATCAGCAAAGCTAGCTAAACCTGCCCCTCCCGCCCCTGCGCACCTTGCGGATCCACCCCAGCTAATATGCCAGATCCCATCGAAGCAGCACCACAAGCCTGGCAGTCTGCAAGTAGCCCAGACAGAGGCCACACCACTTCACAGTGAGTCCTGACCCTGGGAGAGGGGAAGATAAAGTACACACCAGTCTGACTGTGGCCCCAACGGTGGGCTGGGGGCAGACATCGGGCCTGACTGCGGCCCGCCCACCAACACAAGTTTCTCTGGACAGCACAGGGGAAGTGCCCTGCAGTTTGGAGCTACCGCAGGAACTACCAAAAATGATGACACGTAAGAATTCTCCTCAAAAGAAACTCCAGGAAGTAGCGACAGCTAACGAATTGATCAAAAACGATTTAAGCAACATAATGGAAAAAGAATTTAGAATAATAGTCATAAAATTCATCGCTGGGCTTGAAAAAAGCATAGAGGACAGCAGAGAATCTATTGCTATAGAGATAAAGAGACTAAAACCTAGTCATGGGTAACTAAAAAATGCTATAAATGAGGTACAAAATAAAATGGAGGCAGCCATAGCACAGACTGAAGAGGCAGAGGAAAGAATAGGTGAATTAGAAGATGAAATTATGTGGGGCGCCTGGGTGGCTCAGTCAATTAAGTGTCCGACTACAGCTCAGGTCATGATCTCACAGTCCGTGAGTTCAAGCCCCGTGTTGGGCTCTGTGCTGACAGCTCAGAGCTTGAGCCTGCTTCAGATTCTGTGTCTCCCTCTCTCTCTGCCCCTCCCTTGCTCATGCTGTCTCTGTCTCAAAAATAAATAAAAACATTTTTTAAAATTTAAAAAAAAAGAAGATAAAATTATGGGAAAAGAGGAAGCTGAAAAAATGAGAAATAAAAAAATCCAGGAGTATGAGGGGAGAATTTGAGAACTAAGTGATGCAATCAAATGGAACAATATCCGTATCATAGGAATTCCAGAAGAAGAAGAGAGAAAGGGGCTGAAGGTGTACTTCAACAAATCATAGCTGAGAACTTCCCTGATCTGGGGAAGGAAACAGGCATTGAAATCCAAGAGGCACAGAGAACTCCCTTCAGACGTAATTTGAATCGATCTTCTGCAGGACATATCATAGTGGAACTGGCAAAATACAAGGATAAGGAGAGAATTCTGAAAGCAGGTAGGGATAAACAGGTCCTAACTTACAAAGGTAGACACATAAAGGGCAGTAGCAGACCTATCTACTGAAACTTGGCAGGCCAGAAAGGAATGGCAGGAAATCTTCAATGTGATGAACAGAAAAAATATGCAGCCAAGAATCCTTTCTCCAGCAAGTCTGTCATTCAGAATAGAAGGAGAGATAAAGATTTTCCCAAACAAACAAAAACTGAAGGAATTCATCACCACTAAACCAGCCCTACAAGAGATCCTAAGAGGGATTCTGTGAGTGAAATGTTGCAAGGACCACAAAGTACCAGAGACATCAGTACAAGCATGAAAGCTACAGACATCACAATGACTCTAAACCCCTATCTTTCAATAGTAACACTGAATGTAAATGGACTAAATGCTCCAACCAAAAGACATAGGGTATCAGAATGGATAAAAAAACAAGACCCATCTATTTGCTGTCTACAAGAGACTCATTTTAAACCTGAGGACACCTTCAGATTGAAAGTGAGGGGATGGAGAACTATCTATCATGCAACTGCAAGTCAAAAGAAAGCTGGAATAGCCATACTTATATCAGACAAACTAGACTTTAAATTAAAGGCTGTAACAAGAAATGAAAAAGGCATTAAATAATAATTACAGGGTCTATCCATCAGGAAGAGCTAACAATTATAAATGTCTATGCGCCGAATATGGGAGCCCCCAAATATATAAAACAATTAATCACAAACATAAGCAACCTTATTGATAAGAATATGGTCATTGCAAGGGACTTTAATACCCCACTTACAACAATGGATAGATCATGTAGACACAGGATCAATAAAGAAACAAGGGCCCTGAATGATACATTGGATCAGATGGACTTGACAGATATATTTAGAACTCTGCATCCCAAAGCAACAGAATATACTTTCTTCTCGAGTGCACATGGAACATTCTCCAAGATAGGTCACATACTGGGTCACAAAACAGCCCTTCATAAGTATAAAAGAATTGAGATCATACCATGCACACTTTGAGACCGCAATGCTATGAAACTTGAAATCAACCACAGGAAAAAGTCTGGAAAACCTCCAAGAGCATGGAGGTTAAAGAACACCCTACTAAAGAATGAATAGGTCAACCAGGCTATTAGAGAAGAAATTAAAAATATATGGAAACAAATGAAAATGAAAATACAACAATCCAAATGCTTTGGGATGCAGGAAAGGCAATCCTGAGAGGAAAATACATTGCAATCCAGGCCTATCTCAAGAAACAAGAAAAATCCCCAATACAAAATTGAACAGCACACCTAAAGGAAATAGAAGCAGAACAGCAAAGACACCCCAAACCCAACAGAAGAAGAGAAATAATACACAATACAGAATCTAAAAAATCTGTAGAGCAGATCAATGAAACCAAGAGTTGGTTTTTTGAAAAAATAAACAAAATTGATAAACCTCTAGCCAGGCTTCTCAAAAAGAAAAGGGAGATGACCCAAATAGATAAAATCATGAATGAAAATGGAATTATTACAACCAATCCCTCAGAAATACAAGCAATTATCAGGGAATACTATGAAAAATTATATGCCAACAAACTGGACAACCTGGAAGAAATGGACAAATTCCTAAGCATCCACACACTTCCAAAACTCAAACAGGAAGAATAGAAAACTTGAACAGACCCATAACCAGCAAAGAAATTGAATAAAGTCAATTCAAGAAACTGAATGAAGTCAAGCTTTCACTTTTTGCAGATGACATGATATTATACATGGAAAACCCAACAGACTCCACCATAAGTCTGCTAGAACGGATACATGAATTCAGCAAAGTCACAGGATACAAAATTAATGTACAAAAATCAGTTGCATTCTTATACACTAATAATGAAGCAACAGAAAGACAAAGAAACTGATCCCATTCACAATTGCACCAAGAATCATAAAATACCTAGGAATAAACCTAACCATGCTGAAAACTATAGAAAGCTTATGAAGGAAATTGAATAAGATACGAAGAAATGGAAAAACATTCCATGCTCATAGTAGAAGAATATTGTTAAAATGTCAATACTACCCAAAGCAATCTATACATTCAATGCAATCCCAATCAAAATTGCACCAGCATTCTTCTCGACGCTAGAACAAGCAATCCTAAAATTTGTATGGAACCACAAAAGACCCCGAATAGCCAAAGTAATATTGAAGAAGAAGACCAAAGCGGGATGCATCACAATCCCAGACTTTAGCCTCTACTACAAAGCTGTAATCATCAAGACAGCATGGTATTGGCACAAAAACAGACACATAGACCAATGGAATAGAATAGAGACTCCAGAATTGGACCCACAAAAGTATGGCCAACTAATCTTTGACAAGGCAGGAAAGAATTTCCAATGGGAAAAAAGTCTCTTTAACAAATGGTGCTGGGAGAACTGGACAGCAACATGCAGAAGAATGAAACTAGACCACTTTCTTATACCACTCACAAAAATAAACTCAAAATGGATAAAGGACCTGAATGTGAGACAGGAAACCATCAAAACCCTATAGGAGAAAGCAGGAAAAACCTCTCTGACCTCAGCGGCAGCAATTTCTTACTTGACACATCTCCAAAGGCAAGGGAATTAAAAGCAAAAATGACCTATTGGGACCTCATCAAGATAAAACCTTCTGCACTGCAAAGGAAACAATCAACAAAACTAAAAGGCAACCAACAGAATGGGAAAAGATATTTGCAAATGACATATCAGACAAAGAGCTAGTATCCAAAATCTATAATGAACTCACCAAACTCCACACCCAAAAAACAAATAATCCAGTGAAGAAATGGGCAGAACACTTCTCTAAAGAAGACACTTCTCTAAAGACATCCAGATGGCCAACAGGCACATGAAAAGATGCTCAACGTTGCTCCTCATCAGGGAAATACAAATCGAAACCACACTCAGATACCACCTCATGCCAGTCAGAGTGGCTAAAATGAACAAATCAGAAGACTACAGATGCTGGAGAGGATGTGGAGAAACGGGAACCTTCTTGCACTGTTGGTGGGAATGCAAACTGGTGCAGCCACTCTGGAAAACAGTGTGGACGTTCCTCAAAAAATTAAAAATATATCTATCCTATGACCCAGCAATAGCACTGCTAGGAATTTACCCAAGGGATATAGGAGTGCTGATGCATAGGGGCACTTGTACCCCAATGTTTATAGCAGCGCTTTCAACAACAGCCAAATTATGGAAAGAGCCTAAATGTCCATCAACTGATGAATGGATAAAGAAATTGTGGTTTATATACACAATGGAATACTACCTGGCAATGAGAAAGAATGAAATCTGGCCTTTTGTAGCAATGTGGATGGAACTGGAGAGTGTTATGCTAAGTGAAATAAGTCATACAGAGAAAGTCAGATACTATACATTTTCACTCTTATGTGGATCCTGAGAAATTTACCAGAAGACCATGGGGGAGGGGAAGGAAAAAAAAAAAAAAAGGGTTAGAGACAGAGGGAGCCAAAACATAAGAGACTCTTAAATACTGAGAATAAACTGAGGGTTGACAGGGGGTGGGAGGGAGGGGAAAGTGGGTGATGGGCACTGAGGACACCTGTTGGGATGAGCACTGGGTGTTGTATGGAAACCAATTTGACAATAAATTTCATATTAAAAATAAATAAATAAATAAAAAAGAAACATCAGATGGACCCTGGGAGGGTCAACCTTTAGAATATACGCTGTATACTCTACAAAACTATCAAAGACACAAAAGAAAAGAATGGGGACATATTCCAGACTGGAGGAGAATGACAAGATGGGTCAATAGAGCACATTTTCTCAGATGGACTGCAACTGATGAAATGTGAATAAGGTCCATGTACTGAACAGCAGTGTTATCAATACTGATTTCCAAACTTGGAGGGTTGACTATGGTTTGACAAGAATGTTCTGGTTTCTGAGAAGTGATGGGGCATTACTATCTGCAACTTCTTAGTTTCAAAAAGGATGAATGACAATGGGTATGTGATTATGCAATGAATGAGAAAGGAGGATACAGTAGATGACATTAATGGTTGGAAACTCTGGATGAGGGGAATTTTTTGTGCTACATTTGAAACTTCTATGTAAGTCTGAAACTATCTCAAAATAAGTTTTCTAAAAATTTACTGCTGGAATTCAGCTTATCTAAGGCAGGAACCACTTTTGTATAGAAAGAAATAAATGTGTTCTTCTCTGAAAATATTAATAAAGATCTGGTACCTGAGATCTGGTTAACTGTTAAATTAAGTGAACACAGCCCTGAGAATAAGGAAACTAATTAGCTAGCTAGCTAGCTATTAACTTTAGACAAGTCACTTCACTCCTTGGAAGTAATTTTCCTTATTTCTAAAATGAAAAGATTAAATGAGATTATCACAGGTCAGTGTTAAGAAGTCTGGGCAGGAATGTATACAGTCTTATCAGCTGATAAACAAATGCATGACTTAAGTTAAGCCATGGTGACTTCCAACACATTTATAAAACAAAAACCAGCACGGCTTCCAACAGCTGAAGGACCATCCGCCATTTTGAAAAGACAGAAAGTTAACACTGTTCTAAAATGCTTTCTATATAATTATGTATAGCAGATACAGGAACTACAAAATTTTTAAAAAATATCTATGGCAGATTGAAGAAACAGCCAAATTTTCAACCTAATTCTAAACTATCTTTGAAACCTAAAGATGCTGTCTTATTCAAGATATCTTGTGTTTCATTGTTGTTATATACAGCTCTGTTTATAATTAATAATTACTGAATAATGAAACCCAAACCAACAATATTGAACATAATCAGGGCTTTAAATATATGCACAACTTTTATTTTGGTATTAGCTTTTAACAAAGATGTTGTGCCTGGGTGGCTCACTCAGTTGAGCATCCAACTTCAGCTCAGGTCATGATGTCACAGTTTGAGTCCAAGCCCCACACTGGGCTCACTGCTGTCAGCACAGAGCCTGCTTTGGATCCTCTGTCCCCCTTTCACTCTTCCCCTCCCGGCTCACGCATAAAAAAATACAATACAATACAATACAATACAATACAATACAATACAATACAATA
>NW_026057580.1:82393388-82441337 GCF_023721935.1 Panthera uncia | reverse complement strand
TACAATACAATACAATACAATACAATACAATACAATACAATACAATAAAAAAGATTTATTGCAGGGAGCCTGGGTAGCTCAGTCGGTTGAGCATACGACTCTTGATTTCAGCTCAGGTCATGATCCCAGGGTTGTGGGACTGAGCCCTGCACGGGGCTCCTCACTGAGCATGGAGCCTGCTTAAGATTCTCTCAGGGCACTTGGGTGGCTCAGTCTGTTAGGCATCTGACTCATGATTCAGCTCAAGTCATGATCTCACGGTTTGTGGGATTGAGCCCAGTATTAGGCTCTGCTCTGACAGCATGGAGCCTGATTGGGATTCTCTGTTTCCCTCTCTGCCCCTCTCTCTCTCTCTCTCTCTCAAAAAAAAAAAAAAAAATATATATATATATATAAGATTTTCTCTCTCTCTCTGCCTCTCTCCCATGCACACATGCTCTAATTAAAAAAAAAAAAAAATTACTGCATTTAAGGTGATCATAATAGCCAATAGATATTTAAAGCTAGCTAGTAGTAGATGAATCACTCCACTAAGCTGTTAAAAATTACCTATGTTTGTGGCCTGGCAAAACAGTTATTGAAGAGCTATGATTTATCAGACACTGAGTTAAAAATCATATAAAACAGTGGTTGGCAAACCTTTCCTCTAAAAGGCCAGACAGTAAGTACTTTAGCCTTTGTGGACCACATATGTTTCTGTAACATGTCTTTCTTTGTTGTTGTTTTTTTTATTTTTTAACAACTCTTTAAAAATGTAAGAACACAGCTCAAGTGCCTTACAAAAATAGGCTGAGGACCACATCTGGCCCACAGGCTATAGCTTGCCAACTTCTGACATAAAATAAAAAGGTTAAAGCAATTCAATAAGAGAAAAGGGCTGGTTTTATACACATATGTAGGTAAACAAAGACTGTTATAAACATTAAACACAAATATATTTACCCTGAATACAACTGGAAATAGGGGGAAAATATACTAGATATACAAATACCATAACGAAAGTGAAATTAAAAAATAAAATTATTTAACATTACATACTCTGGTGTGTATACTGGTAACCAATAGACTAGTCTTCCACCTAATACAAGGGTCTCCGCTGCAAAGTTTAACAGGTCAAAAAACATGTCACTCAGATGATAACTCAGGGAAACAGGAACATGGCTTTCTGGACTAGAAAAAGAAAACAAAATTTCAAAATCAATGAAAAATCTTAAGGCTTAAACTATGCTAATTAAAAAGAACAACATGCTCTTTTCAAAATAGTAACCTATTGCATTTAACTGTCACTTACCATTTTTCGATCCCCTTTGGTATTTCCTTCTGAGAACCTGTTCTTCTTGTAGATTCTCTGATACCATATGGGGCTAGGCAAAAAACAAGTAATGTGGTCAAAAGTCACCTAATCACCAATGAGGCGCAGATGGACATCATGGGTCTCTAAAGTGACACTCAAGTAACGCATTGCTGCCTATAAAATATTCCAGCCAAGAATACACAACACAAGGAAGATTCTACTTAAAACCATGGGAGGGCCAGCAAACCAATGTGTTCTTCAAAAATGTCAGTGTCATAAAAAAGAAAGGCTGTGAAAGCGTGACAAACTAAAAGAGGCCTAAAAGAGATTACCAAATGCAATACCTGATACTAGACTGGATATTATTGTCCCAGAGGGAAAAATAAAGAAATATGAAGACAGTAGAGGTAGGGAGAAGACAAGGCTGACATTCTTGTGTGTGTTGATAAGTTTTGTATTTTAAGTGTAAGTGACTTTAGGGAACTAATTCTACTCCTACTTTTGTATAAAAATAAACTTACGATCAGTGATGATTGCATCAAAATATGTGCCCTTCCTCCAGGAAGGTTTAGATGCATCTGAAACCAGGACATCAAGGTAATACTTCTCTAAACCATACTGCCGAAGATTTGCCCTAATGTTTTCATCTGGTCCTCTCCATTTCTGGTTTTTCCTACTAGCCTTTCCTGAAGGGAAAGAAAAAGGAATACAGAAACTAAATCAAATAGAGCATTCTTACTTCTTGTCATTTATCTAGAAGTAATTTTTAACTCCTTTACACCTATATTTACAATAAAACTTGTTCAAGTTATTAATTTTATTTACATAAACTTATTTTTATTTCCATTTACTACAAAAAATATTTTGAACAGTAAAACATACTTTCTACCTGATCTTGTTCTGTCACCTTTCAAGTGAAACTGCCTTAAAACACTCATTCAAAACTTACCAAACTCAAAGCATATACAAGTAAGATACAGAGCTGAAAAGAACATGGTCCTTTTCCTGCAGGAGCAAACAGCCCCATATAGAAATAGTGAAGAATCAGATAAATGATAAATGAAGAGAGCTAACTTGGGAAATATGGAGCTTTAGGACCATGGAGAGAGGAAGCAAAATGGAGACATTACAGAAGAAAAGTTAAAATGAGGATTGAAGGAAGAAGTTCAAAGTTCTGGTTTAGGCATCACAAGTGGATGATGACACTGTTGATTAAGATCAGAAAAACCAAGAGGAAAACAAGCTTAAGGGAAAAAATGAGATTTACTTGAGATGTATCAACCTTGCTTATCAGCTACCTATATAGATCATTCAGAAAGAGCTATTTAGTGGGTACAGGCCAGAATATATGCACTTAAAGTTAATCCTGTAAGAACGAATGACATTTTTATTGACCTAGGTGGCAGTTATGTGTTTGTTCTATAGTTATTCTATTTTTATACACTCTTCTGCATCTTATCTACTTCACAATAAAAACAAAATTTAAAAATCAAAAGAAGAAGAATGACATGACTCTGAATAACATGCACTGTGATAGGAGAAGTGGTCAAAGAGAGATGCCTGGAGAAAACAACATGTTAATACAGGTCAAAGAAAATTGCAAGGCCTTAAGGAGCCAGAGACAGAACAGTCAAGCAAGTACCACCTGATGAGATCACTGTCTAGGAAACCAAGGGAGGTTTACAAAGGTCAACACTGCCAAATGATGTAGATCTGTGGTCCTACTAAGAGATTTCAGCAGGCACAGAAGTTAGAAAATACTGGGCAGAAGACGGTGAGAGATGAAGAAAAAGAGACAGCAAGTAAATACCACCTTTCAAGATACACTTTGGCAAAAGGAAAAGGAAAATAGTGGCAGCTAGAGGGCTCCTACAGGAATAGAAAAGGTTTTGTATTTTTAAAATAGCAGAAATTTGAGAATATTTCAGAGTATAGAAAGAGATTATAAGCATAAGAAACAAAGAGCCTATTTAACAGCATCTGGGATAAGCTCTGAAAAAATTCAACCTCAATCAGAATTCTATACAAGTAAACTGAAAGGTTATAAATAACTTTAAACATAATTTTCAGGGGCGCCTGGGTGGCTCAGTCGGTTAAGTGTCCGACTTCAGCTCAGGTCACGATCTCATGGTCCGTGGGTTCGAGCCCCGCGTCGGGCTCTGGGCTGATGGCTCAGAGCCTGGAGCCTGCTTCCGATTCTGTGTCTCCCTCTCTCCCTGCCCCTCCCCATTCATGCTCTGTCTCTCTCTGTCTCAAAAATAAATAAAAATGTTAAAAAAAAATTTTTTTTTTAAATAAAAAAATAAAAATAAAAAAAACATAATTTTCATAAATAAGAATTCTATTAAATTATACAGGACAATCCCCTTAAAGCAAACATATTGCTTCTACTAAAAGCTAACTAGAATAATTCTTAACACTCTGTCTGCTCTAACATATTGCCAAGAATATCTTTTTCTGGATAGCCCATTTAGGTGAACTTAATATAACCAATTTTCCTTATGATAAATATACTAAATTCCTTATAGTCAAGTTAGGAAAAAAGACTGTTCATCAAGCACAATATGTCAAATTTTTTAGGGGGGAAAAAAGTATGGTAAATTCTTACCAATACAATAACTTGAGAATAACTGGGTGACAAACAGAAAAAGGGTGTTCAAAAGGCTGACTCTAGATACAATAATTGAATACCAACATGAACAGAATTTCAAAATCATCAGTGAAACTTGACATTTTTAGTACTATTCAGGTAATATGGAAATATTATGGAATATGGAAGTATAGAAATTTTTCCAGTTTGATTCAATTCCACCCAATCACATACATACATTAGCAAAGTGTCTAGATTTCAAAATAATTTCCAAAATTGCCTCAAAAGCAAGCAAATATTTGTCTCAAGTTAACCTCAGTCTAACACAGAATCTTCTAAGTTACTATCACTTTAACTGTTTCAAAGATATTTTGGTTGGTTATGAAATTAAAATCGATATAGTATTCAAGGACTAGAAATTAATCTAGTATTCACACAATATATGATTACTGAATAAAAAAATGGTGACAATCTTTAAAAAGAAACTGTATGTTTTATTAATATGGACAGGCTGATTAGAAAATGGCTTGTTTTGGGCGCCCGGGTGGGCTCAGTTAGTCAAGCATCTGACTTCGGCCCAGATCATGATCTCATGGCTCATCAGTTCAAGTCCCACATCAGATGAGCTTGAGCCCTGCTTCAGGTGAGCACAAGCCCCGCTTAGGGTGAGCCCTGCTTCTCTCTAGCTCTTCCCTCTCTCTTTCTCTCTCTCTCTCTGCCCCTTGCTCACTTGTGCCCTCTCTCTCTCTCTAAAAAATAAATAAAATGTAGTCCCTCTCCAACTTCTTTCCCAACTCTAAAGTTCACAGCCTTGTAGTTTGCCAACTTTTTAGAAATCTCTTACTATAAAACAAAGGGGAAAAAATCTCTCTTACTAAAACCATAAATACCTCTGAGGGGAGAGCTCTTCCTTAGCCATCTTTGTGTTACCCAGGAGATCACTTTGTACATACTGGATCACTTCATAAAAAGCAGATAACCAATGAAATCTTACTGTTTGGAAAAATAAGTAAAACTACATTATATCACAACTCTGTATCTTAACACTAAAGATAGATGTATAATACCATATAAACCTGTTTAATTATTATAAAGGCACATTTGGTACAAGAACAAAGACTGTAACACTGTCTAGAACCTCTACTCACCTAGGCCATGAACTGTATTGTAGTCTATGTCTGTCCCACATACATATGCACCAAAATGAGCAGATGCTATCAGAAGGCCACCTGAAAAAATCACACAATTATGGTCTTTTAACCAGAAAGTCCCAGACTGTTGTTTCTTCCCCTATTTAATTTGATCCAGAGTCTTACTGACTAGCTGTAGGCAGAGTACCATAGAGTAACACTGGTCCTGACTATATTTAGCAGGCCTCAGAACTAAAAAAACAAACCCCAAAGCTGTGCTCATTACAATGGTCACAACATAGGGAATTAATGCATGTCCTGGCATCATTACTCTAAATGCACTACTTAGGGAAAATTACTTTTTGATCAAAATAATGTATGTTTAGACATCTTCATCTGACTTTGAGACGTCTATACAAAGCATCTTGATCCTTGCTTACAAATGAGCACAAAAGGCTGCTACATAAAGAGTTGGCAATAAATAAATTCTGACATTTGGGCTCAATTCCCACTGAAATCAGGGTTTCAAATAACTAAAGAGGGCATAATTAATATGTAAGACATTAATCCCTACAAAAATTAAAATGTTAGGACAAGAAATAGTTATTCCTGTAACCAGTGAAGCGATAATCTCTTTTTTTAAACTGTAAAAATGAATTTCTGAATAACTATTATCAAGCATACACAAAAATAATACAACTTTTCTGTTTACTTCGTGCTGTGATCAAAGTTAGAACAAATATCCCAATGCAATTTGACCGGACTAAATAACTTGTTAGCTGTGACCAGCTCACATACAAAGAAAATCCTAATAAAGATTTAAAAATTAAAGGAAGTCTTTAAAAAGTAATAACATTTTTAAATTGTTTAAGAAAAAAGTCACAAAGTTAAATATTTTAATAACTGTACTTCTCATTGAACTTTACTTTTTAATCATCCAACGTAAAATGCTCTTTGTCCTAATAGCTATACTATAGAAAGGCGTGTCAGTAAAACGGACATCAGAAATATATTCTTAAACTATGCACCAACTCAGATAAGGGAAAATAACTATGTATTTTCCCTTATATCCTTTACAAAGGTCATCTCTAACACGAGGATGGGTAGTGCCTCCAGAGGGTCAAGATCTATAATTGAATGGTGTTCCTTCCATAGCCATTTAAAACACAGTCTGGGAACATGTACTTAAATATACTTTGCTTGTGAAAAATACTGTAACTGACTGCTATTATTGAAGTCCATGAAGAAGAGAAATGAAGGACTAAAAGTACAGCAGAAACCAAAACCTAGGTTCCCTCATACTAACTACCAGAAGCATTTGTGTGAGAGGTAAGCTATGACCTTACTACTCTTGCTCTATAAATGGAACCATCCATATTTAGGAAAGATACTGTATTGTGATGACCTGGAATTCTCACAAAATCACTTCACCCAAATTATGAGGAATTACTACAATTCTGCCAATTAAGGCAGATACTCACCTAGAAGAACTAGTTGCCAAGGGGAACAGAAAAGCTTTCCTGTGCTTCCTTAAACAGAACCTTATCCATTTGGTTAGAGTGTGTTTTGAGAAGAGCCAATTTAGAGCACACTGCTGGAAGGAGATGGATAATCCGTTAGACGGCATCTGTTAGTTAACTCCGTGCCCTTTAAGCTTTCAAATTTTAAATAAAATCATTATAAATTAGTTTCTCTGAACTGGTCACTGGGTAATCACTGTTAATCATCTAGTTGTTTTCTCAATTAAATTGAAGCATTTTTTTTATTTTTTAATTTTTAATTTTTTTGCATTTAGTTCTAGTCCAGTTGGAGTTTCCTTGATGCTTTCTGGTGGAAGGGGTGATAAAGGAGGGGTGAAGTGGTGAGGGAGCAGGTAATATGACTCACCCAATTTCTTACTATGCTATCAAGTGTACAAATACCACAAACTCAGTGTTTTAATATTTGCTTTCTTAAACTGTAACCACTTTAAGGTTAGGACAATATCTTATAGGCAAAAGGACACAATAAGTGGAACTTCTTTATAACACAGAAACTAATGTATGACTTTCATCGTTAGAGATTTAAGTGAAAAGCCTCATAAAAGTGTAGAAATGAGAAACTGGGATTTGGTTTTGCTGAAAGAAAAGGAGAGAAAGAGGAAAAATGAAGTGCAATTATATCTACTTTATCCTTTTTAAAATAGAACTCAAATCACACCAGCTGCCTGAGCAAAAGGATATCGCTGGAAAATAAAAATTTTACTAGGTAAGCTATTCAGTCTACAAAGAAAAGGAAAAGGAGACTACAAAGTGTTGTGGACAAAAATGAGAAGGAAGCAGAGACTCTTCCATAGGTTTATAGGGATCAATTATCTCTTCCCTCCTTTTCTCTTCCCATGACCAGGACAGTCAGTTTCCCAACACCTGAGACCTGTGTCTATCATTCTGCAACGATGAAATTCCAAAAGGAGCTACACCCCTTTCCCTATACTATGGGTTATCTGAAGGTAGAAGCAGCCAAGGAATACTTAATAGTCTCTTGGCTATATTCTCAATTACCATAACAGCTGACTTACTTGAGATGGAGGAGAAAAGGAATCAAAAGTGTATCTATGAAGCTCCATCCTAAAATCACACCACAGCTACCTAGAACAACTGGCAGACACTTGTGCCAATTATTTTCATTACAAAGAATTAGATGTTCGTGATTTTAACTCACTTTCCTTGCCTGTTGTCACAATTGTCAACAGTTGCAAATTATGAGTATCTTGGAAATTAGCCAAAGAAGGGAATAGAAAATGAGCTCATGGCCAAATTGTTTATCATCACCATTCAATACTGGCTATATCTAACATCTTTCACCAAACAGGCATCCATGCTTCTAACAAAATAATAATGTAAAAATAATAACCATTACAGTTCACTGAGTGTCTACATGCATCAGGCAACTTCCTAAGAATTCCATATACATGTATTATCTGACTTAACCTCACAATGTATTACTATTACCATTTTATTAATGATGGAACTGAGGCTCAGACAAGTAAAGAATGCTGCCCAAAGTGACATAATAACTGATAGAGTAAAGATTTAAACTCATCCTATTTGCTTTCTCTATACCATTTAATTTCCTTTGGGGTCAGCACCAATTGAAATGACATATATACTTAGCTTACCAGTTAGATTAACAAAATTAAATTTGTTATCAAACAAATTAAGTAAGTAAAGGGGCACACTCAGTTAATGTGACTTGTATACCATTCACAACTCTTATATATCACAGGCAGGCTGGTACCATTATAGTACTCAACATATTCATGCTCATCAATCCTGTAGCTGTGCTCATATTAGAACAACAGGACTTCCTAACTTCCTAACTACTAAGAGGATTGAGCTGGCCAATGATACATACCTTCTCTCTTGGGAAAAAAAATGGAGATACACAACTTTTAAAAAATCTTATTAAGGGGCATCTGTGTGGCTCAGTCAGTTAAGCGTCCGACTTTGGCTCAGGTCATGACCTCAGAGTTTTGTGAGTTTGAGCCCTAGAGTGGGCTCTGTGCTGACAGTTCACAGCCTGGAGCCTGCTTTGGACTCTGTGTCTCCCGCTCCCTGCCCCTCCCCCGCTCAAGCTGTCTCTCTCTCTCTCTCTCTCTCTCTCTCTCTCTCTCAAAAATAAATAAACAAAAAAAATTTTTTTAATCTTATTACAATTAAACTCAACATATTCACTAAAATGAACAAATAGTGTGCTTCTGCAGTTCATACTGTCATCCTAGACAACAACAGCAGACTGTCTCAAAGAAAAAGGAAAGGCATTTAGGCAGGAAAAGATTATGCTCTCCTTTCAGTTTCCCAGAAACCTTCTACTCTGTAACCTTGAGAAAATCACAGGTCATGAGAAGTCAGTGGATAAAGCATTCGGGAATGCAATACATTTTAATTTTGTGCTTTTAAAATGAGAAAAGATTGAATGCACTTGACTTTGTTTTTAAATACTAGAAAAGGAAGCATAAGGATAAAAATATCATCAAATACTTTGTGAAAAACTATGGCCATGGAAGAGGGCACTGGGCTACTATTTCTGCAATCCTTCAGAAGGTACTACCCATCAGTGAGACAAAGGCCCAAGAAAGAGGACAAATGATACTTAGAACTGTGTCTATTCACAGTTATGGACTATCACCAAGCTAAAACTAAAGCACCTAAAACTAAAGCTCGAAATCTATGCTTAGATTACAAACACAAATTACAAAAATATATTTTAGCAGCATTTTTTGCAAAGATCTTCCTCTGCAAATTTCCATTAATTGTCCTATGTAAATAGTCACATGACCAAGATATCCTAACCACTCTAAGGAGCTGCTCTAAAGCAGCTTAAATTAGAGGCAGGTCTCCTTGCCTCTTAACAACACTGAAGGTAATCAATATTTTGATTGCTGTGGCAGTTAGCATTTCATTATACACCCAACCTCATATACATCAAGGGAAAGGAAAGAAATTTTACGTACATTAGGAACTCTGTAAACTTTATGGTGTTGTCTACATATTGTATACATATTAAGTATTATGTACATGTATGTATCTCAAAGACTTCTCAGTTCACAGGAAAAGTTGTTAAAGTTCAAGAACAAATTAAGGATTAATAAAGGGTTTAACATTTGGAAAAAGAAATTGGATCCATTCCTCATAGTATACAAGAAAAATTCCAAATAAACCAGAGATTTAAAAGAAAAAAATTAAAACTATAAAAGCACGAAAAGAAAAACATAGCTAGATTCCTCTATATAACTTAGATGCAGGGAAAACTTTTGAATGGCAAAAAAGCAATTACTTGCAAAGTTAAATGGCAAATGGAAATAATATATTTAATTTTGTATGTGTGTACATATACATGTATATATTTAATAATTTATACATTTTATATACATATGGAGAACAGGGGTAAAAAAGGAGGGTGCCTAAGTGGCTCAGTCACTTGAGAGACTCTTGATTTTGACTCAGGTCATGATCCCATGGTGGTGAGACGGTGACCCCCTTGCCTTGGGCTCTGCGCTGGGTGTGGAGCCCCTTGGGATTCCCTCTCTCCCTCTTCCTCTGCCCCTCCCCCACTCGTGCCTGCACACCCTCTCTCCCTCTCTCAAAAAGAAAAAAAGAGAAAACAAACAAACAAAAACAAAAACAAAAAACAAAACAACAGGAAAGAAGAGGGAGGGCTAATGTCCCTAACATACAAAATACTTTCAAAAATAAAGAACAAAATGTCTACATAAAAATGGACAAAAGAGAGGAAAGATAATTCAAAAAAAGTTAAAAAAGTGGCCCCTAAAAAATCAAAGATTATTAAACTTCACTCATAAGAGAAATACAAAATAACACTACATCGAGATAACATTTTCATCCAACCGACTGGCAACACCTGAAAACCTGGACAATGAACCGTGCTGGTGAGGCTGTGGGAGAACAGGGACTCTCATATGCTGTTGGCAAGAATATAAAATGGCACAATGGAGAGGAATTTGGCAGCATTTAACAAAACTACACATGCATACATTCGTCAACCCAGCAATCCTACTTTTAAGAATTTACCCTAGAGCCACATCTCCAACATTATGTGAGTATATATTCAAAAGATTATTCATTGCAGGCATTATTTATAACTATAAAACACTGGACACTCCCCATGTCCAAGTATAGGAGACCATTTGAATAAATTATAGTATGTACACCCATGGAGTACAACTATAAAAAAGAATGAAGACAATCTCTGTGAATTAACAGAAAGTGATTTCCAGGAAATACTATTAAGTGAAAAAAAGCAAAGTTGTGTAAGAAAAAAAGTAGAAATAAAATGTACATATATCTGCTTATCCTTAAAAAAAAAAAAATGGAGAATCAACTAAAAAAGAAGTTGGTTATCTACAAGGGATTGGGCAGGGAGGAGGGTGGAAGAGATAAGGAGGGGAGTGACATCTGTCTGAGTACACCTCCTGTATAGTTGACTTTTGGAAGCAAATTGAGCTTCTACATATTTAAAAAATAAATCAACAAGAATGGAAGGAGGTAAAAATCTAAAACTGAGGGCAAACAGAAAAAATGAACTCCGAACTGATTTGTAAATGAAGGGGAAAAAGAAGCACCATATTTGACTTTACTGACAGTTAGGTGAGGTAGAGAACTGAATACATACCCCAAAAACGTATCATTTTGATAGGGTTTTGTATTGTTTTGCTTTGCTTTTAGAGGTATGGACCAAGCAATTTTGAAACTATTTTCGATGCATGATAGGAATGAGCGAAAGAATAAACCTGTGCATGGTGAGCAGAAACCGGATTCTCACTGAAGAAGAAGGCACATGTAAAAATGGAATAGGGATAGGCAAGAAAGAAATCTGTCAGCATAGACCAGAATTTGCAGTGTACATGAACATGTAGGAACATGTATCTGCATACACATTTATACACATAATGTGCTCATACACACACAAGTGTCCTAGCTTCCCGGCTGAAAGAGTTGAGAAACAAAGATGTCTAGCACCCAGACCTTGGTGGTCTCTAATCCCATTTTCACTAAAAGAAACAATGGTTTCTTAGAGAAATGACTGATTCCAGGATTTGGGCAGGTAAAAAGATAAGCCAGAAAGTAAGAAAGTGCTCAAAAATAAAAGAAGATAGAAACGTGTCACAAAAATCCAGTGCAAAAGGGCTCTCACTTGGCAAATGTGGGACAATTTGAGCAACAAAATAAGTAATAAGAAGAGAAGAAAGGGCTCTTGCTTATAATAAAATGAGTGTCAAAGGGTTATTGTGGGGGGAATGCTGTTACTGGAAATCATCCCTTTGTAACCATCAAAGTTAAGACTGGTTCAGGCAAGAATCATCAATGAGTGCTAAACCTGACAACCTGACAGGGGTGAGGGTAATTTAGATGTGGAATACAATATTTATGTGGTTTTAACGTGTCTCCCTGAAAAAACATAAAAAGAAAACAAATAATAAAGCAAAATGAGGCCAAGTGTTAATAATAGTTTAATCTGGGTCAAGTATATGCCAGTGGTCTCTGTTATATTTTTATTCTTAGATCTTTACTATAAGTTTGGTATTATTTCCAACAAGAGTTTAACAAAAAAGTGGGGAGAGGGAGCGCCTGGGTGGCTCAGTCAGTTAAGCGTCCGACTCATGATTTCAGCTCAGGTCATGATCTCACAGTCATGGGTTCAAGCCCCGCATGGGGCTCTGCGCTGACAACATGGAGCCTGGAACCTGGTTGGAATTCTCCCCCCGCCCCATCTCTCTTCCTCCCTCCCTCCTCTCCCTCCCATGTGCTTGCTCTCTCTTTCTCTCTCAAAATAAAATAAACTTAAACAAAAAGTGGGGGGAGGCACTTAGGATAATGAAGAAAGAATCAAACAGGTAATATGTTCGATGTGGGATATATGGAGACACTGGAGGAGTGGGGAAGAGAGACTCACTAGCAGATTAATTCAACAACAAACACAGAAAATCATTCCAAGTTGGAAATCTCTTGACTTTGATACTATTTCTTCCTAATCACATGTGGAGACATTCTTCAAGTTAGTTTATGGTATAATAGTTGGCCGACAGATCCTAATACAGATAGGATAGCAGTCAAGGGCATGAGCTTTGGAGTTAGACTGCTTAAGTTTGAATCTCATGAAATTTATACACTGTATAACCTTAGCTAAGTCACATAACCTCTCCCTGTGCCATAATCTCCTCAGGAAGATTTTTTCTTTCTAATTCAACAATGTTAGCTATTGCATCAACACTGCTTCCCAAGTTTCTGATGAGGAAAGACAGCTACAGGGAGAAACTCCAACCACAAATATAATTTGTTCCTACATAATCTGAATTACAATGAATTTAGCCAGACAAACCTAAATGCTAGTATCCCCTAGGCATGAATAAGACCCAGCAAAACACGGGGTGAAGCAGGAAAATGTCTTCACAGAGCCATATGAGGTAAATTTGGAATTTTAAGTCTTCTACACACAGTTAATTATACGGACATCTAATCAAGTGTGTACAGAAAACCCAGATTGCAGCCTCAGCAGCCAGGCTCTAGCCCATTGGTAATTAGTCACTTTTCTTACTTTCACACTTACTTATAGACCTCTACAAACCAAACCAAAGATAAGACACATTACCCATTTTTTTCCATGTAAATATATGGTTATCAATTTTAAATGATGAACACATTTTTTTGTCTTGTCACTCAAGTCTTTTTTCCACCCAAGAGTTCTCCTACTTAAATAAACTATATAGCTGCAAAACACTTCCACAGTGCATGGTATTGCAGTGGACAGTATGCTTCTCCACCTAGTGGCTTACCTGGGGAAAAAGTTCACAAAATTGTATCAGCATTATCTTTGAAGTGGTGAAAGTGTTACATACAGGGCTATTACACAAATATGTGGTTGTCTCTTAGCCACTGTCTTATGATAATTATGATTATTGTCCAAATGTATTAATCTTTTAGCAAAAATATTACTATGACCTTGACTAATATAGACAAGTAACATCTATGCACTATTTTAACAGTTAAATAAAAATACCTGTTCCAACAAATGGATCAAAGACAATATCATTTTCTTTCACTTTTCCATGGTTGGCCATAATAAATGATAAACCAGCATCCATGCTTGTATTTCCAATAAAGTGTCTCTTTTTAACACTGTATGACTCAATAAGCTCTCTCTGTCCATCTGCAATCTAGATCAGAGATTCTTCAAATTAGTGTAACTGCATAACAGAGTTAAGATCATTATTCACAATAAAACCACAGGATCTGAATGATAAGAACTTCTTTCCACTTACCATTGCTCTAAACTTGTTCCTTTAAAAACTGTAATTGAAGTGATTATGGACAATTACCTTGTATTTTTTAATGGTTGCAAATGACTTTGACTTTTCAAACTAAATTTGCATTGAATTTGAACGCAATAAATCCAGGGGTTGGTGGTGAATAAACTTTAGCCACCTCTTTTTTTTTCTGCTAAATAACAATATTCTGTAACATAAGGCTCAGCTTCCATTACCCACTTACAGCCTTAGGGGAAGTGGGCAGAACTGCTCTGCAGTAATCTCGTTTCTTTTCAGTAGGCAAGCTCAAATTTGAGAGCTCCACAAAGGAGATCCCTCAACTATCACAGCACTCTGCCTTCTCTCTGCTTAAAAAGCAATTCAGACTTTCAGACAAGTCTTACATTATTTTTTCCCCCATATACCACCTCCTACCTAGACCCTGTATCTAACAAGCCTCTTGCACTTCACAGGAATCTCTGAAAAAACAAACAGAACACATAACCACATATTTCCCACTGATTTTAATTCACACAGTAGTTCTGAGCCTTCGAAGGTCTAACATTAAGCTTTTAAAGAAACGATCTGAAATAGGTAACAAGAACACCTGCTTACCCATCTACCAAAATAAATATTATGTGGATTCTCAGGGATGCAGTTTGGATCCAAGCCATAATCCTCCAATATAGAGAATATATGCTGTGGCTTCTTTAAATTCACTTTTCCTTCAAATGGCAGAAATTCAAGTGCCTAAAAAATAAAAGTAATTCTCATGTCTCATTAGAATAGTAAAGGAAAAATAGTGCTTACAGAATAATACCTATCTTGTAAGTTTGATATCAGCATTAAGACAAAACATGAAAATGACCTAGCACACAGTGTACTACAAAACAAGCACTTAGCAGAGCTGAGTACTATCACCTATCAACAGCAGCCAGACTACATTTGATTTTGATTTTAGCTAAATTCACTTACATCTATTCGTTTGACTTTTTCTTCTTGTGACAATGTTTTATTAAATGTGTGAATCTTTATTTTATATGTAGAATCTGAATGTAGGAATGGAACCTAAAATAAAAGCAGATAAATTCTTTTAAGTTTAGTAGTTCTACAGTATATGTAAATATACCTATATAAAACCACATTTCACTACGCACCATCTTCTCCGCAGGGTAGTTTTTAAGAGAACTATACAGCTCCTCCGGAGATTTTCCATGACCCCATAGTTCAAATATGGACCTAGGAAATAAATGATTAGTACTAAATTCAGTAAAGAAATCAGCTCGTGCAGTAATATATAACAATTACTTCCCTAGTTCGTTATGCTTGCTCCACTAATACAATACAGTAATACTATTACCTGTATTTTCTAAGCTAGAAATAATGTGTCCTAAAAATCAACATAGCTTTAGTTCAAATTACACAGAAAAGTTTCACTTTGCACAGGAGGGAAATTTAACATGAGTCAAGATTTTTCCAGGTTTTCATCATTGTATTCTTATACTAGAATACAAATCATGCAGTAACATCATTTATTTTAGTGAAACAGGTGAAAAGGTGCAGTAAATCCAATTTTCCCAAAGTCTTCTCCATAAGACAAAAAGAAAAAAGACCAGCTAAAATGTTACTATTAATAATACTTAGCTAATACTAACATTTAGTAACTAGTAGTTACTCTCCTAACGATTACAAAAAGCAAATTACTATATTAAAAAAAAAAAAAATCCAGGGCACCTCGGTGGCTGTCTGACTTTGTCTCAGGTCATGATCTCACGGTTTGTGGGTTCAAGCCCTGCATCAAGCTCTGTGCTGACAGCTCGGAGACTGGAGCCTACTTTGGATTCTGTGTCTCCCTCTCTCTGTGCCCCTCCCCTTCTTGCGCTCTGTGTCTGTCTATCAAAAATTAATACACGTTCAAAAAAAATTTTTTTTAATCCTAAAGCTTCCACCAATTTCCAGGAACATTTAGACAATTACAAGCAAATTTCATACAAACATTGCAAGCAAGAATTCATTGTAATGGAACTGCATTCTACATAGTAGCACAGTTTTGTGCATCTAAATTCAAACTACTTTGTAACTGTAATTAATGCTGCCATTAGGATTGAGAATATTATCCTTTGAAAACGAACTCTTCCTTTCCTTTCCACACAAGAGATGATAGTCAGGATTCTGCTAACAAATAAAATATCAAAACATATTTTATGGCAGTCCTCACTTTTTGTCATTTCAACTTGAATCAGCTCACCCAACTAAAAGCCATCTAGATTTTGTATACTTTGGTTATAATTAAGTGTGGCATTTATCCTCTAAAATAACAGCATTTACATCTTATACCATATTCCTGTTTATACAGAAGTTTAAAAACATTATCCCAAAATAATTATTTATGCATTCCACCACTAAGATTCCCCCACCCTGCTTCAGCAGAGAACTCCGTTCTACCACCACCATCCAGTGGCAAATTCATGTAACTGCAAGCTACAGTGAGCTCCCCACAACTAACCCCTTCTATTCTCTGCCACTAGAGCAAAAAAGGACAGAGTAGTGTAAGTATGGTGTACAACCTGCAGGAAAACATTATAAGTTTCTCTTACTTGGCACACACTGTCCGTTTCATTAAGTTTCTGGCAATATCTTCAGAGGGAATGCTAAGAATCCAAAAAGGAGACTGAAAAAAAATAACAATATATACAACTTACTTGTAACTGGTTTTATGGCCTCATATGCTTCTATTCAAGAAGTCAATAAGGAGAGATTCCTATCTGCAACTTCTATGTAAGAATACCTGATCTAACTCTAACCAAAATAAAAATTGCTCCAATAGTAAAAAAGTGAATTCTTTTAACAGGTTATTTGTTAGGATACTAAACTACAGCATCAGAACATTTTTATAAATGACTATAAATGCAAAGGTCAGCAAATACACAGTTAAGATTAATTCTGTATTTGTTCTCTTATGTATTTTGACCAAAATAATTAATGCAAAGGATGCATATTTTACCCCAAACTATAATCTCAGAATTTTTTATTATCATTCCTTATAATGCAGCTATTTTATTTTTAACTTCTAAGTAATGTATTTCTTGAATGATCCCTCTCTTTTAGGTAGTTGTGGCCATCTGAGTGGATAGATGAGGAACTCTGAAATAACTATGATGGAAAATCATAGGGTACGTTATTAAATTATCATTATTTATTATTTTATCTAAGGAAAACAGTTCCAGGTGCCCCAGGAGGGTTTACCAATCCCCTGTCTCAACCCTCAAGATTAAGGCACTTTTTATCTCCACCCAAATAACACCTTGCCAGAACACATAAACACAAAGCAGCCTCCTGACCTCAGTTCAACACTTTCACCCAATTATATCCACAATCTCCCTCTTTTCCGCCTCCCTCAATACACGAAAGTCAATCAGGAGTAAAGTCCAACTGTAGCCGACTTTCAACTAAGTTCTCTCATTTTTTGGAAGAAATCCTCCCTTCCATACCCTGTCTTTCTTCTTCCAATATTTATACTAGTCTACAGAAAAATTTCAATGGAAATATTATATAACCCTGTTAGTGATGAAGGCTACATAGCAATATGTGCCTATTAATAATTAATAATATCAATCATATGTTAATAATTAATATTAATAATATCAAGTGAAAAAGAGACTTCAGAAGTTCACAGTATTGGAACTGAAGGGGAAAAAGCATATGAAAAGAGACTGGAAGGTAGTACCCTCAAATTATAAGTCATGTGAAAGAAGAATTGTCAATGACTTTTTTCTATTTTCCAAACTTCTCTAATACACTGATAAACTATCAAATACAAAATACAAATCTCATCAATTCACATTCTCATAAATGCACAATTTTAAATTTTTAAATAATTCTCAATATGAGTCTGAAATTCCACTAAATTCTAAATTCTAATCATACCTCATCAACGGAAAACAGCCCTTTTTTTTCATTTAAGGGACAGATACCCATTATGGTACAGATGCTGAGCTAAAAAAACTAGTAAACTAAATGAATATTGAAAATAAACTTGAATGACTTTCCAAAACCACAACTTTTTTCCCCCAAAATATGCTTTTTATTTAATTTCCCCTAGAAACAGATACAAGCAACTATACAGATATAAATTTAAGATTTGCAGTTTTTCTCTTCAAATACAAGGTTCTACTTATAAATATGTTGTACATGGTCTAATGAAAAATATAAATTCAACTTACCTTTCCATAAGTTTCCTGATTACTGGTGAACTGACCTCCAAAAAGTGAAAGCAAAGACTTTATTTCCTATATTGAAAATATTATAGAAAGAACACATTTTAACACAGGGAACTCAAAGCCTATTAACAGATATAGGTATAATTAGATCTTTTTAAAGAGTGGGTTGGTGATCTACCCGAAGCATTTAAGTGTCAACACCAGACAAATTACAACTCTAAGCTCTGAAAAAATTTTACAGCCACACCATGGTAAATAATTTCTGAGAAATTTTAGACAAGAGGATTGCCAAAAGACTTGGTCAGAAAATGCCTGATTTTAGAAAATATTAGATGACAAAAACTATAGATTAGCAAATCTGACAACTGATCAATAAAATGAATTAGTAAACAAATGAGTTGAGGATTTTCAGACAAGAAATAAGTGATTAACCAGGAAGCATCACTGTGGATTCATTAAACAGAAGTTAATAGCAAGTGAACTTCCTCTTCTCTCTGGATAAAGTTATAGAACTAGAAAGAGAACACAGTAGCTACTTTAAAAACATCGGGAATGCAAAGCTGAAATCTGTTCAGATAGTATGTATATTCATTCCATGAAGCAATCACTTTGTATTGTTAAATACAAGAGGACTATACACATTTTACAATTTGTACTGCTAACAAATTTACTCTCCTCAAATAACATAAAGCAGGTAGAATCCCACTGGTCTCTGTAGGTCTTATGGAGGTAACCTAATTAGAGATGTGTCCCCTCTGCTGGGTGCCTACAATCCCCTTTCATCCCAGCTACAAGGTGCCTTGATCACCAAGCTCATCATGAGCCACAGCCACCATGAGACAATATACCTAGACCACCTACATCCTCTACTTCAAGACCAAAAAGAATGGAAGGTTTGAGCAACTCATGCCTTTTCTGTTTTTCCTTTTGTCTATGAAATAAATCTTTTTTTTTTAATTCCTGGTAGTAGAAGGAACTAAATTCAATTGAATTATATGGAGAGACTAAGAACTAGCATAGTCTATCAGTAAATCATTGAAAGTAACCCAAAAGTCATTTTGCAACATGGGTGATACACATTTAAATAGGAGGTATTACTGGACTTGGGAGTCAGATGGCACCACAATTTTATTTTCAGTTCTTCCAAATAGGGACCATGTGGTTTTATACAAGACACTTCAGTCCTCCAACTCTTAGTTTTCTCACGTGTAAAATGGGAATCATAGCTACCTCATAAAATAAGGAGGTCTGGGCAACAGGCGCACAGAAACGAGGGTGTTAGTAAAGGAATCAAGATGATGATGACCACACTAAAGTCCAGTACCTCAAGAAATCAAGCAAGACTGACAGTTATAATTCTTAAAAGAAAAAAAAATGAAGTTCCAGATTGAGTTACTTTGGTCTAGAATGATTACTGTTCATTCTATATTAAATCATATTGTGAGGTCAGCTTTACATTTTTTTTTAATGTTTATTTTTGAGAGAGAGAGCGAGAAAGAGGGAGACACACAATCCAAAGCAGGCTCTAGGCTCAGAGCTGTCAGCACAGAGCCCGACGTGGGGCTCAAACTCAGACTGCAAAATCATGACCTAAGCTGAAATCAGACGCTCAACTGACTGAGCCACCTAAGCACCCCAAGATCAGCTTTACGTTTAAAACATCAAAATTTGCTGCTCCTGAGATATCTTGTTAAAAATTAGTAACAGGCTGGGGTGCTTGGGGTGGCTCAGTCAGTTAAGCGGTGTGAGATCACACCCTGACTGGGGACTCTCTGTGCAGAGCCTGTTTAAGGTTCTTCCCCTCTTTTTTCCTCTGCCCTCCCCTGCTTGTGTGTGCACTCTCTCAAAAAAGAAAAATAAATAAAAATTAAAATTAAAATTAAAAAAATTAAAAATAAATAAAAATAAAATAAAATAAAATAATAAAATAAAATAAAAAAGTAACAGGCCAAAAACCCACAAAGGTTTTAAAAAACACTTAAAATTCCTACTTTGGAAAAAAAAAAAGTGAAGGATTATTGAAGTTTAGGGCATAGCATTAGCTCTACTACCTAAAACTTAAGCAATGACTTAAAAACGAGATATGATGACCCAAGTTTCAAATTTATGAGCAAAAACTGTATTAAACTACTCAATCCATTTGGAAAAAGCAAAACACAAAATCTTTACTCTTCTTATGGCAAACTGACTTTTCTAGTTGGGAATTTTTCTCCATTAGGAACAAAAGAATTTATATCAGATATAAAAATACAGCCTGATCTGGGGCATGCCTGATGCATTAATTCATACGAGATTTTCAGTTCTTTTAGTCACTCACTTTTTCATACACTTAGTTTGTTTCAGAGCCAGCAATAAAACCCAGATGTCTACTTTTAGTACAATAAGGCAGGCGCCAACTAAAATTGGCCCTGATTAACTCTACAAAGGTAAAACCGGACCACACATACATTCCTAATCTCTCATTTTAAATCATAAAGGCAGCTACTCATTGCAGCTTTCCTGCTTAGCAGTTCTCATACAGTAGACTGACTCAAAAGTGTTGACAGACCTTCTGATTCCCTTCCCCAAAAGGATCCTTTCACTCAATTCAATACTTACTGAAAAACTAACATGTGCAAGGCACTAAGCTATGTAAAGATAAACACACATTTTATCCTCAGAGAGCTTACAGTCTAGTAGAACAAAACATTCAACCTAGTAACTGAAATGTAAGGTGTAAAACAGTGAGTGCTCAAAAAGGTATTATATCAGAGTTCAAGAGAGAAAAGATTACTTCAGTTTTAGAAGTTTTCACGGAAACTGACTTAAGCCCGTAATACAGGGAGAATCGGTATAAATGAAAGAGGACTTCCACTTCCACTGATGGCAAACTAGGTAATTCAGATTAAGCCTTCTGAGAAGAACTAGAGAAACCTGGCATCTGTTTGAAGGCATAGAGACATTATAAGAATTACCAAACCAAACTTCAGGAGAAGCCAAAAATCCCAAGGTGCAGCCACTTGCTTCCTGGGGCATTTATCAATTCCAAAAGCAGCTGTGAGGGTGGAAAGTGTTTTTGACAGCTTAATGGAGCTACAGAAACAGAAGAATATTGGGCCGTCCATGGAGAAGAAAGATGGCTTGATAAACCAATCAGTCTGGACTGAGATCCCCAAAAGCTACATACCAGAGGAGCATGTGTGAATCAGAACAGAAACAAAACTTACCACCAGAAAATGAGTTCAAGTCACTCTAGATCATTAATGTTCCTATATTTAAGAGGATTTACATCATCCCAATCTTCATGTTATTTCTTCAAATAACTTTACAAAGACATCTAGCATATATTTAAAAATAAGCCAGCATCCATATGAAAAAGAACCAAGAGAAACAATACACAAAGATAGCATACCCACAGGACTCCTTTTATCATATTTAACTATGCTTTCTATATTGAAGGGGATAAAAGACATAATTAAGAATTTTATTAAAGGACAAAAACCCGTTAAGGAAATTGCGAATTTGAAAAAGAAACAAGTAAAAAAATAAACCTAAAATAGACTAAATACGTGGGTCAATCTCAATGAATATTGACTACGTAAAATCAATAATAGATTGAACACTGAAATAGGAAAGGGCCACCAGACAAAAAGCAGCACAGACCAAAGCACAAAACTGAGGGCATCATTCAGGGAATGATAGGGATTCACTTCAGGTCTCACTGTGGTGGGGAGCTGGAGAAGTGGGAAGGAGGGGACATGGGGAGAGACAGAGAAAAGAACCATGCAATGGTAGGCTAATGCCAGACTAAGAAGTTTCAGCCCTGGGACAATGAAAATGTAAAACAGAACTGAGCTTTTTGGGAGATTAAATTGGCACTACGGTAAGACAATGACTAAGAATAATTTAAGAGAAAGAAAAGAGGTAAAATGTGCAAGTACTGGGGATGCTGTTAAGACTGCAGCCTAGCCACCCATTCGCACTGTACTGCCTGCCTATGGAGCACGCACCCTCTTTGGCCTCTATTTCCACTTCAGTATCCTCTAAGTGATATCCTCTCTCTGGTACTCCAGAATTCTCTAAAACACCAATGATTACTGGTCCCTTACTGGTTTTAAAAAGAAAAAAAAAAAATGTCATTTCCTGCCTTAAAAAAGAATCAATGGCTCCCCATTAAATCTAAAATAAGATCCAAATCCCTTGTAATAGTTTCAAAACACTCCAAAATCTGGATCCTACCCATCTCTCCAGCCTCACTGCCCATTACTTCATCCCCACTCCCCACACACCCCACACCACCAGCATAATCAATTCCCTCCATGCCTTTACACCTGCTTTTGTGTCTTACTGAAGTGGGCTTTCTAGTCCTCTTTACCAACAATTCTTTATTAATTTCTATTAAAATATTACTTCCTCCATGAAGCTCTATGCCCTGCACCCCTATCTTGCCAATGCACAAGCCCAGCAAAACATCAATCCTGAATCAATGCCACAGTCTCCTTCATAATTCCTAAGGCCAGTGAATTGAGCACAACTGAAGAAAATCAGAGACTCTCAGGCACAATTATAAACACATGATCTTCACCCTCAGCTGGATTTTCAGCATTTGCTCTAACAACTGTGTTCGCAATTTTTTAACCGATCAGCTCCCTATTTTGCTCTCAATGACTTTTAAATTAAACTATTTTTCTCAACTTCTCCCTCAACTGCTTGGTCCCTAATCTCTCAAGAAATAATCCTGACTCATTCATTACCTAGAAAGCAGACCTTCTGGCAGCCACCCCACATCCAAACTAACTCTCCTTTGTAAGCTGTCTCCTTCTAGTGAAAGGCCAACACCCCCCACTGTGTCTTTATAGCCATTCTCCCCTTCTCTTCACCCTACAAACTTTGCTTGACCCTAGGCCTCCCTCAAATTGTTAACCAATCTCTTACTTTCCCTTCTTACGCTCTAGACTGCTCTGGAGCAGTCCATCTCTCCTTTTTTCTCAGCGACCATTAAACCAAGCAATCTAGCTTACCCTCCTAAAATTCTACACAACAGCTTTAGCAAAATTCCTAAAAATTTACCCTCCTGATTTCTGTGCCCTCACAGTCTTCCTATTCTGATACTTGCCTATCCTCTTCATGACCTCCTTTTCTCACTTCCCCTCCATATCAGTGCTTCCAAGCACCTCCATTTGGCCCATCACTCTTTCGACACTGTGCTTTCTCTAAATAATTTCACTTTCCCTCCTAGTATTCATTTACTACCAGTATTCATATGCAGAAGCCTCCCAAACATTTATTACCAGTATATTGTACTCTGTGCCTACTCATATATTCACTGCCCAATCATCTCCACTTATTACACAAACACATCAAATTTGGCATAACCAATATTTAAATCTTTTATCTGCCTATGCTCTACATTTTAAATGGAGAAGCTCTTATAGGCACCCCAGGAGTCATTCTTAATTGGCCCCTGTTCCCCCCTCTCCCCATATTCAATCATCAAGTCCTGATGATTTCATCACCTAAATATTTTCTCGGTCTATCCCATCCTCTTAGCCCCTGCCAGTTCAGGCCTCCTTGATCTATTAATAAAACTATGTCAACAGACTCATAACTGGTCTCTGATTCTAGACTCAAATTCCTCTTAAATCTGTCCTCATTATTGCCGCCAAAGTGATTTTTAAGGAAAAATCTATTGTCACTTCCTAGCTTAAAAATTTTCAGTAAATTTCCCTTACAAGCTAAATACATTTTCTCTTCCCTTCCAGGGTTTTCAAGGCTTTGCATTTTCTGGCCCCTATTTGCCTCTCCTGCTCTCTTCTTGTCAGTCTCGGCTACATATTTCATAATCCAGTAATAATAAATTGTAATCCTAATTTACTTACTTCTCTGCTTGGCCTGGCTAACTCATATTCATACTTTAGTTACTTTCAAGTGTCAAATGGAAGCGATCTTAAAGACCAACATCCTCCACTCCACAGGTGGATTAGATTCCCCTTCTATGCTCTCATACTTCCCTAAGCATCTATCAGTGCACTTACAAATGTTATTTCATAATATGTTTTCACATCTGTTCAGCCCTTAGCCTAAACAGTAAGCTCCTTGAAGACAGAAATAGTCCTTTTCATCTTTATATCCCTAGCGTCCAGCACGTGCAATTACAAGTACTCGGAAAATGTTTCTTGAATGAATAAAACACTTTTTCCAACTTCTCTATTATCTAACTCCTACCACCTACTACCACCATCAGCAATCCCACCCTGCCACACGGGCTCTGACCTACATATTTGCCACTTAAAACACCGCCCTGAGCATTTCTATCGGCTGTCTCTATTCTCCGCTAGACGAAGAGCTCCCGAAGCAAGAGGACCGGTCATATTCACCTAACTCCAATACCTGGCGCATGGGTAGAAGAATGAATGAAAATATTTGGCAAGGCTGAGAGAGTGCGTCTTGGACTTCTTTCTCACACATCCTCCGCCAAGCTCAGATTCTTCCTAGGGACCGAGGGACTGGGGACCCGTGATATCCCCGACAAGCACACACCCCCGGGTCCCTGCTTGCTCAGGCTGGGACGATCGCCGCCGCCCGCACACCAACCCCCACCGTGCCGTCCTCTCCCGTCCTTAAGTTGTGGAGGTCGCTGCGGGCTCACCGGCAGGCGGAACTCCAGGTGCTCTTGAGCCATGAGCAGCAGATATCTATTCAGGGAGCACGACAGCGCCATTGCAGCCGTCCCAGATGCGCCTGCGCGGCTCGCGCAGTTTCCCACCTTTACTCCTCCCCCTTCTCACAAAGCCTTTTCCGCTGAGGCGGAGCCTGAAGGACCGGAAGCGGAAGCTGGGAGAGGTGGGCGCTGTCCCGGGGTTCCCGCATGGGTACTTTGAGCTTGGCAGAGGCTGGAGGAGCAATGTCCGCTTGCAAGGTGCTTTCTGGTTGAGTGCCGGAGTACGAGTAGCTGGTGTGATGGGCCGTGTTGTGCTCAGAAGCAGGTTGTGATAACACAAGTAGTTTCCATTGATCCTCCCACCAGGAGCGAACTTTCAACCTTCTCTACAACAATTCCAATCCTCGTTCTTCGAAACTGGACTGGAATTTCACCTTATTACTTCAGACTTCTCCAACCACTACAAGATTGGACGACCTGGACCACTCGTCTAACGTGCAGTATACTTTTTGTATTTTTTCAGTAACTTCTAAAGGATACATAGCATCTGCGCCAACTACAATAAGCTCTTGACCTAGACCATCTTTTATGGTTCATTCTGTACCTCCCCAGAAAACACAATGTCATCCTCAGAGGAAGTACTCAATAAGTAGGAGGTTGTGATGTTAGACTCACAGGCTCAATCCACAGCCAACTCTATATTAAAACGATGGAAATGCTTCTAACTATTCGCACTGGCACAAATTTCATAGTAGCACATAAAATAAGTAGTAGCATATTCACAATTTTTTTAAATTTGCATAGTCCATGTATATGTGTATTGCTTTTGAGAGTACTGAATCCTTTGCCTTATTGAGAGCAATTTCTTTTGCCTCCCACCATAACATTGTGCATAATACAAGAGTACTGCATATCCCGAGCACCATGTGCTGGGAATATATTAGATACTTAGTAGCAGTGATTAAGAATTTAGGCTGTGGTGTCAGTCTTAGGTTCAAATCTCAACTTCACTATTTACAATCTATATGTTCTTAAGCAAATTTCTTAGCCTCCTTTGACAGCAGTTTTATCTAAATTGGAGTACTACTGCCTCTGTCAAGGGATTATTAGGATTAAGTGGAATAATGTACATAAAGTGTTTAATGTTAATACCTGGTATATTGTACAAACCAATAAATGGAATTTAAGGAGACTTTTCTCCTCTTAAAGTGTGAAAACTTTCTCCTAACAAACAATCTCTTTGCTAGGAAAATGTCTTGATAAGTCCACTTAAGTGATAAAGTGAGTCTCTGAGGAACACAGATGTCTCTTGGCTCCAAGGCCTCAGAAAAGGGATAAAAGTGCTCTGAGACATGAGAAGAGAGGTCAAGGTAGGACAGAGAACCAATGAAACATTAGGGGAATGACATGCAGTGCTTGATATGTCCCATCACCAAAACTTGTCAGAATCACCAAACATTAAATTTTGATGGGGCAACTTTTTAGGGGATATCATGCCTGGATTATGATGATGCTGTGTAGAGACAGCAAATGAGAATACACAGTCTAGGAGAACCCAGACAAGTTCAAGTTTCACTGGTTCTTCACATGAATTTCCTTAGCTTCCTTTAAGCTAAATCCCCACTAATTCTCCATTCCATAAATGAGCAGACCATGTACATCATGAATCTCAAACTGTTGGGTACATGGTCTGGGAAAGTAGAAATTAACCCTGCACAGGCCAGGCCGTTAGCAGTAGCGTGGAACTACTCATTAAACAGCCTTTGAGGAAGTCACACAGCTGTTCCTTGTTTTTGAGCTTAGAGTCCTTAAGAAGCAGCAAGAGAGTACGGACTTTGAAAGTTGGTGTTTAAACATCTGGAGATTTGCAATTTTTTTTTTTTTTAATTTGTACTGGAAGGGGCAAGAGAGTTCATAGTCCATCTTCTGGGAACTGCTCTAAAGCTCTGTCCATTCTTCATCTACCAGGGCAGACTTCTTAGAAACTTGGCTGCTTCTGTCAGATTACTATTGTGCAAGCATTGGAGTATCTGGTAATAGGCTGATGATGATTGGAAAACCATGGTTATTCCTGAATATTTGGGACCAGAAATTGGAGAGAAGGATCTTGAGTTCTGGTTATAACATGTTGCTATACTGCTGAGACTAGTAGGGCAGAGTCAGTGAGGAAAGGAAATGAGTAAAGAGTTCATAGGTCCCAGCAGCAGAAGTTATATGTAATGTTAAAACTGTCCATACATCTGTCTCAGGCTGAGCATCTAACACTTGAAAAGGGATTGGGTATCACAGAGAACCGTGGAGATTTGTGTACCAGTGAGGGGTAGCAAATTTATTTACAATATGTATTAAGACTAGAAGATTTTTGCAATGAGGAAAAAACAGTTTGAACAGTTTGGAGAATAAAGTTTTATTGGAAGAAGTTATGTAACAACTATGGAAACTTCACTATAGTGAAGTGAAACTTCCTGACAGAGTTTCAGTTTCATGAAATGCCAGAGGGTCTCCAGTAACTTCAATCTTAACGAAGATAATCCAGGAAGAGGGTAAGAGAGAACTAACACTGGGTTCTCTTAGGAAATAAAACAAGTAGGGACGAGGCACCAATTTAAACTTATGCAGCTGCAGTTGATTTAAGTATGACTCAAGATCTCCAGAAGTGGAAAAAAGTAGAGCTTGTCATCTGCTCAAAAAACTCCCCAGAACAAATCTGAAATGCTGATTGTAAATCAGGCCTACTAATTTGCTACCTGTGAATTGTTGGTTCTTGTGCACAGAAAAAAATGTGAAGGAAAATGGGCTGGAGATTCAGCCTTCTGTCCAGGTCATCCTTAAACTCTTAATGCTGCCACAATTCAAATAATCAAAAGCCATGCACTTCCAGACAGATGATTGAGCTAAGCTAGAGAACAACTTTTCCCATATCTTAGCAACTGGCTGCAATAGAAACAGGTTTCCATAAGGAGCCTAACCTAGGGCCTACCAAAATTAGGGATGCCTTCCTTCCTTGGGACAGTCCTTAATTTGGTTCTTTTGTTTGCAATGAGGTTGAGATTGTAAGATACCAAAAAACATTTTACTCTACTTGTATTCCACTCCAAATACAAGGCAAGGCAAGACCTGGATATTATCCACACTGCACCAGGCTTCAACTTTGTAGCTTAGGTAGCTTTGCACATTTTTGAGTGGGACGCCATTTAAATACTTCTCTTGGGTAGAACTTTGTGAACCAGAGGTAATGTAAATTCACAGTGCATTTGCCAGGTTTGAGCCAGGCCTTTTGTCCTTCCTCCTTCCCTGCTTCCCACTTTCCTTCTCCCCTTCCTTCCTTCATTCCTAAAATATAAGACGCAAACATGATTTCTAAACAAAGAAAGGCTTTTGGCAAGTAATATGCAAATATTAACATTCCTTCCTGAGAATCTACTGTAACAGGGCACTAGAAGGAGTTTTACTCAGTCCTACAGGACACGGGATCTTAAAGTTGGCTGCGTGTTGGAATTACCTGAGGAATTTTCAAAAATACGGGGCCTGGACTCTATCCCTAGGGATTCAAATTGAACTTGGGGTGTGGCATGAACATATTTTTAAAAACTCCTCAGTTAATTTGATGGCAACCACCAGCAACTTCATTACTTGAGAACCACTTAGAAATGCAAAGTCCTGCCTACCCTCAAATTTGCTGAATCAGAAACTCGGGGGAAGGATCCAGCATTCTGTTTCAAACAGTCCCACCAGGTGGTCTGGTGCACACTGAAGTTTGAGCATCCTTGCCTGGGAAAGAAGAGTATGGATAGATAGGCTTTGAGTCCCAGTACTGTGTACGCCTGCTTGGGGAGAGAACTTATGTGATAAATTGGCAAAATGCTGCAAATATTTTTCTGAGAAGGTGTAACAAGAAGAAAGTATTCCTCTCTTAGCAACTTGAGAATCTCCTTAGCTGAGAAAATATCTAGAATAGCCTACTTAGGTGATTTCCTATGGGCAATGAATGTTGGCTAGAACAAAGGCTTCAGAGAGAATTTTAAAAATTCTAATGTAAAGAGAAGAGAAATATGTTCTAGGGGTGCCTGGGTGGCTCAGTTGGTTAAGTATCCGACTTAAGCTTAGGTCATGATTTTTCAGTCTGTGAGTTCGAGCCCCGCATCGGGCTCTGTGCTGACAGCTCAGAGCCTGGAGTCTGCTTTGAATTCTGTGTCTTCCTCTCTCTCTGCCCTCCCCTGTTCTCTCTCTCTCTGTCCTCTCAAAAATAAACATTAAAAAAAGAGAAATATGTTTTTTTTTTTAATATATGAAATTTACTGTCAAATTGGTTTCCATACAACACCCAGTGCTCATCCCAAAAGGTGCCCTCCTCAATACCCATCACCCACCCTGCCCTCCCTCCCACCCCCCATCAACCCTCAATTTGTTCTCAGTTTTTAACAGTCTCTTATGCTTTGGCAAGAGAAATATGTTCTAAAGGCAAGGGGAGAAGTAGAGGAAAAGTCAGCAAGATGGCAGGAACTAGATGACACTTTACCATTGCCCTGCCAAATTTGGTTATTAAATGCTTGAAATGCTTGGTGTGGGTTAATTCTTCAGAAACTCAAAGAGGTTTTACACCTAAATTATAGTGGTTGTGCATACTGCCATTAAGAACATAAGGCTAGGGATATCCAGCTGACATCTAGGTTATACTCTTGATTTTTAGATTGAAAGTAGTTGAAATGAAAGTTATCATAGTACTCAATTAGATTTTGGTTTGTTGTGGTAACATTTTAAGGGACTCAGAGATTAAACTAAAACATTTATTGACCAGTTCATTGAGCTAAGGCAATGGGGGCATAAGATAAAAAATTAGATTCCCCAGCTCAAAAAAAGGTCAAAATCCAGTGGCAAGAGATATCCTATTATTCCCCAGTTAGACTGTGTAAGGTTCATGCTAAGAAAAAATATCATGGATTAGAGCTGAAGAACCAATACTGTGGTTGTGGATTGGAGTATTAGGGAAGACTTCCAAGAGGCAATAACCCAGTTTTGAAAAGTAAACAGATTTCCATGGGTGTGCTCAGTTTAGTTGGAATAGTAAAAATGGTTGGCATATGGGATACAAGTGCAGGAGATGGAGGTGAAAATGCTGATGAATAATTCTGAGGGAACACAGTGAGGTTTTCATAAGCAGGAAAATTGCATAATCAGGTCATAATGTAGAAAGAACTCTGATGGAGACTGTGCTAGAAAGCAAGCCAGTGGGGGCATGGAGCCCAGTCAAGTGATTCTAGAAATGTTCAGAGCAAGAGAGGATGGATGAAAAGGCAGACAGACACTGGACACTGAGAGGAATGAGTTGATTTTTGTTTCAGGCCCCTCAAGGTAACATCATGTCTGAGGGCAAATTGTTTGGGACCAATGGGCTGAGAGAATATTCAGGCATACATGTTCTGTAAACTGAATGTACAAATATGTTGAGAATACACTGGAGGGTGGACGTGGACAAAAGCAGGGAGATAGTGCAGAGGCCAACTGCAATAATCCAGACAATAGATGATGAGAACTTGGCCAAGATGACAGAAGTATGAGTGGTGGGAAGTGGTCAAATTCTGAATATATTTGGAGAATACTGCTAAGGTTTGTGAATGGGTCAGATATGAAGTATGAAAAACAGGAGTCAAGGATAACTGCAAGATTTTTGGCCTGAGCAGCTGTAAGATTGCAGTTGCCATTAATAAAAATGGGACGATGGAAAGGAATGGGCAGGGTGGAGGGAAATAAGCTTAAGGTGCCTGTTTTATATCAGTAAAAAATATAATACATTCACCTAAAAGAAAAATTGACTTTGGGATTGGTTTTGATTGTGGATTCATCCCTACCTATGTGATTTGAAATAATCATACAAGAATCTGATTCTTATTTTTTAAATTAATTAATGATTTTTTTTATTTTTGAGAGCTGGGGTGGGGCAGAGACAGAGGGAGACAGAGGATCCAATGCAGGCTCTGTGCTGTCAGTGCAGAGCCCGATGCGGGGCCTGAACTCATGAACTATGAGATCACGACCTGAGCCAAAGTTGGACACTTAACCAACTGAGCCACCCAGGTGCCCCCAGGAATCTGATTCTTCTCAATTAAAGGTAGACTTTTCATTAAGGTTATTTAAGCTGAATCAGAAATACAGGGTTTTTTTTGTATTTATATTGCTATAATAAAAGCTGATTCACAAGCAGATAATCAACAGGTATCAGCTTCATTTTAGTGAATTGGAGTAGTGGGCACTTAATGAAAGCATGGGTATCAACTTTTGTAGATGGTCTTTTGATATCAAAATCTAGAAATGTATGAGCATAGCAATAATAAAGGCTGTGCTCTTGACCTCGGATTCTTAGAAGAGGTATGTCTACAACTCTGTCAGTGGATCTTTCATATATTAGGATCAATTTATTATACATCTTTTATGTCAACCTCTGTTTTTAGTACTATTTTAAAAATTTCAGATGACTCGTTGGGACTTACCCCAAGTATCAAGGTTGGTGCAACATTCAAAAATCAACTAATGTAATCCATCACATCAACAAGCTAAAAAAAATCACATGATCGTATCAATAGAGAAAAGGCATTTGACAATGCCCAACACCTATTATGATAAAAACTTTCACTGAACTAGGACTAGAGAGGAACTTCCTCAACTTTGATAAAGAATTTCTTTAAAAAAAAAAAAAACCTACAGCTAACATCATACTTAAAGTCATAAAATCAAAGTTTGCCCACTAAAATTAGGTACAAGGCAAGGATGTCCCCTCTTACCACTCCTCTTCAGCATCATAATGTAGGATTTAGCTAGTACAATAAGACAACAAAAGAAAATAAAAGGTATACAGATTGGGAAGACATAAAACTATTTTTGTTCACAGATCAAATGGTCATCTAGGTAGAAGATCCAAAACAATAAAAAAAAAAAAAACAACTGAAACCAATAAGCAAATAAATAGTGAGGTTGCAGGATAAGTTAATACGCAAAAGTCAAGTGACATTTGAAATTAAAAACACATTACCATTGACATTAGCACTCCCAAAAATGAAGTACTTAGGAATAAACCTAACAAAATATGTATAAGATCCTAACAAGGAAGACTACAAAACTCTGATGAAAAAAATCAAAGAACTCAATAAATGATAGCCCATGTTCATAGGTAGGCTCAATATTCCATATTGTTAGGATGTCCATTCTTTCCAAATTGATCCGTAAAATCAATTGGATTTGGAATGCAATCTCAATCAAAATCACAGCAAGTTATTTTGTGGATACTTACAGATTCTGAAGTTTATATGGAAAGGAAAAAGACCCAGAATAACCAACACAAGGTTGAAAGAGAAAAATGAGGTTGGAGAACTGACTCAACCCGACTTCAACACTTACTATGATGCTTCTAGTAATAAAGACCGTGGAATTGGTGAAAACAACCAGATCAATGGAACAGAACAGATTGCTTAGCAATAGACCCATATAAATATAATCAACTAATCTTTGACAAAGCAACGTAGGCAATAAAATGGAGTAAAGATAGTGTTTTCAACATATGGTGCTGGAACAACTGCATATCCACATACAAAAAAATGAATCTAGACACATACCTTACAACCCTCACAAAAATTAACTCAAAATTGATCACAGGCCTAAATGTAAAATGCAAAACTATAAAACTCCTAAGATATAAGAGAAAACCTAGATGACATCAGATATGGCAAGATACAACACCACAGTCATGATCCATTAAAGAAATAACTGATAAGATGGACTTCATTATAATTAAAAATTGCTCCATGAAAAGACAATGTCAAGAAAATGAGAAGACAAACCACAGGCTGGGAGAATATATTTACAAAAAGGTACACCTGATAAAAGTGATTATCCGAAATATACAAAGGGTTCTTAAAATTCAACAATAAGAAAACAACTCGATTTAAAATCGGGCCAACCCAGGGGCACCTGGGTGGCTCAGTTGGTTAAGCGGCTGACTTCGGTTCAGGTCATGATCTCACAGTTCGTGAGTTCAAGCCCTGCGTCAGGCTCTGTGCTGACAGTTCAGAGCCTGGAGCCTGCTTCGGATTCTGTGTCTCCCTCTCTCTCTGCCCTTCCCCCACTCATACTCTGTCTTCTCTCTCTCTCTCTCTCAAAAATAAATAAGCATTAAAAAAAAATTAAAAACACGCCAACCCAGACATCTCTACAAAGAAGATACACAGATGGCAAATGAGCATATGAAAACATGCTCCATATCATAGGTCATCAGAGAAAAGGAAATTAAAACAATGAGATACCACTGCACACTTAGTAGAATGGCCAAACCCCAAACACCGACAATGTGAAATTCTGGCAAGGATGTGGAGCAAAAAGCTCATTCATTGCTGGTGGGACATGCAAAATGGTATGGCCACTTTGGGAGACAATTTGGCAGTTTTTTATAGAACTAAACATATGCTCATCATACAACCCAATAATCATGTTCCCTGGTATTTACCCAAAGGCACTGAAAACTTATGTCCACACAAAAACCTGCATACAGGTGTTTACAGCAGCTTTGTTCATAACTGGCAAAACTAGGAAGCAACCAAGATATCCTTCAGTAGGTGAATGGATAAACTGTAGTACATCCAGACACTGGAATACTATTCAGTGCTAAAAGGAGATGTGCTATCACACTATGAAAAGACAAGGAAGATCCTTAAATGCATATCACTAAGTGAAAGAAGCCAATATGAAAAGGCTATATACTGTGTGATTACAACTATATGACATTCTGGAAAAGGCAAAAGTACACAGACAGTAAAAACATTACTGCTTTCCAGAGGTTGGTGGAGGTAGGGTGAATAGACAGCACAGAGGAATTTTAGGGAAGTGAACATACTCCGCATGATACTATAATGATAGATATATGTCATTATATATTTGCCCAAACTCCTAGAATGTACCACACCAAGAGTGAACCCTAAGCTAAACAATGGACTTTGGGTAATTATATGTGTCAGTGTAGGTTCATCAATTGCAACAAATGTACCATTCTGATGGGGAATGTTAATAATGGGAGAGACTACGCATATGTGTGGGGGGAAGTATATGGGAAATCTCTGTACCTTCTGTTCAGTTTTGCTGTGAACTTACAACTGCTGTAAAAAAATAAAATCACTAAAAAAACCCACATACATTAAAAACTCCAGAGGCAAAACTTGACATAGTATTTTTCCATATTTATTTAGCCTTCTTTTATATAAGTAAGAACAGTTTGAAACAGGTCACTAATAATTTTACAATTCTGCAATTACAAACAAGTAAAATCATAACATGCATAAATAATTCTCTAGATAGTACTTTAAACATTTTAAAAACAAGTTATGAATTAGTTTTGTGCTGAGCTAATGTTATCGATAGCTACTAAGTTATCAAATACTTTACTGAAAAGGCTCAGTGAATTTTAACTGTAGTAACCTTATTTTTACAAGTAAAAGACAAATGCTGCTAAGAATATGAGGATCAATGGTTTTCCAACAAAGAAGGAAAACAACTATGAGAGGGTATAAACATATATAAATTAAATCAGTTGGCTAATCATATTTTTGAAGAGTCCATAAGGCATTTTAGAATTCCTTAAATACCTTACATGTTGTTATCATCATACTGTCAATTATACCATTGCAAACTCACATAGTACAACATGTTGTACATGCAGAAAATTCCTTTTCTGAAGGTGGTCATATTTGATTTCTGCAAACTTGCAACTGCTTATCCGTGTAGGTGCTCAGAGAGCTACTTAACAAAGCTGTCCTGGAAACCCTGGAAATCTAATTTTGAGAGCCTATAACCCCTACTTCCACTTTCAGTGAATAAAATTGAAAGTGAACATTCATTTCAATTATAAAATAAATAATAACAGAAGAACTCAAGAAAAGTATATGTGGGACTCTTGGCCTAACTGAACTCCCGCTGTCTACCTGCCTAACACTGAGTCTTAAATATTCAGTTCTACTGACAACCTGCTCTCAAAATTGTATTCCTTTCCACAGCCTCTTCTGAGAACTTTATAGCACTTAACACACTACACTACGATCACTGGTTTTGTCTTCAGATTAGCATTTGAAGACAGACTGTCCTCTCTCACTTCTCTATTTCCTGATCCTGGCAGTGTCTGGTAAATGCTAAATGCTCAGCAAATGTTTGCTAAATGAATAAATGAATATTTATTTCAGATGCTGTAACTAAACATTATAATAATTATTTCATTGCATAAAACTACGTTTAATATCATGCCAAAAATAAGAAAGAAAACTAATCATCACAGCCTGTTTCTAACATCAAAACTTTAATCCTTGTGTTCATTTATATTCATGCACATGGTATTATTATATGCCGGCACAATGTAGGATAAGCTTTCACTACCTACTCTTTGTTCACATTCACTATTGTTAGAATAGATCAGCACAATTCCTAAAGATATAGGTCTCATGAAATGATAGATCAATAATGCTAACTCGGTGCTATTAAAATAAATTTTCTCACCTAAGCTTATCTATCACTACTTTCTAATCAGGATTTCTTCATGATAAAAGCTAAGCATAACCACTTTTGAATGCTACTTTTCCTTTGGTACAATAAACAAACCATAAAACAACAGTTTCTGTCCAGTTTTAATAACATTATTATAACCACTTTGTATTTCTTCCCCATTTATGCTCTTACAGGTAAAATTCCATTACAGCAACTTCTCTTGGATAACCAAGTTGATTGTTCTTGTAAATTCACCATTAGAAATTACTTTACGTATATTATATAGCTTTCAATTTATTACAAAAACATTAGGCTTTCAGAAGTGAAAACCAGCACCCGAAATCTGAGTAAAACGGAATACATATACAATTCTTTCCAGCAACAAGAACAGAGCTCACTATGTAGTATGGTACTCTTTGTTTTTAAATTTCATGTGTAAAATTACAGAACTGTCAAGAAATGGTTACTTTTCCCCCCTTTATAGTAATAAAGGCTCCAACAAAATCGGCAAAGTACTTTCTATATCAGTTTATTCTTCATAAATAAATCATGATTATAATTGACTACTGGAAAAATGAAAACATTTGAACTTTTAAAAAAGAAAATAGAGCCCTCCCTGATTAACAGAACTTGTTTTAATGGGATATTATCTACAGTATCTTATACCTTAGACATGTAACCATTAAAACAAAGAAGTTAGTGACAAAGTATCCATGTAACTGTATCACAGATCTCAAGAAACATTCAAAAAAGATTTAAGGCTACCCAGTAATAGCCTCTCATAAAACCCAACAAATCTTACAATGGCAATTAGACTTCAAAGGGACCAAAATATTAGTTTATGTTGAGCCAAGATTAGGAAAATCTTCCACTGTTGACATTTTCATGTTCTTAGTTTTTCAATCAAACAATCAGCCTGTAATTTTGAAAACATAACATATTTTTAAATTCTAATTATTACAGCCTACATGAAATAATTCTACTGGCATCCCTATTATAATAAGTCACAGCAGAAGAGGTGGATATGACATATTCTGTTCCTAAAAATATCTTAAAAATTTTCTCAATAGTTTTATAAACTATAGTAAAAGGGTTCAATATTGTATATAAGTAGGCAGATTTTTATCCACATTGCATATTTGTTAAAAAGCTTCAATAAGAAAGGGAAAATAAATACTGACATTTTAAAAAGTAAACTAGATGTGCAAGAATCTTAAATGCATAATACTAAGTAAAAGAAGACAATTTGAAAAGGCTACATACTGTATTTTTCCAACCATAAGACATTCTACAAAAGGCTTAAAACTGTGGAGACATTAAAAAGATCAGTGGCTACACAGAGGATTTTTTAAGGCAGTGAAACTATTCTGCATTATACTATAATGGGGGATACATGTCATTACACTTTTGTCCAAACCCATAAAATATACACTACCAAGAATGAACCCTAATGTAAATCACGAACTGTGGGTGATAATGATGTATCACTGTAATTTCATGGGTTATAACAAATGTATCACTATGGTATATAGGATGTCTATAGTATGGGGGGCAGAGGTTATATCGGAACTCACTGTACTTTCCATTCAATCTTGCTGTGAGCCTAAAACCACTCTAAAAAAAAGTAAACCAAAGTCTTCTAATTATTATTTCAAATGCTTTTCTCAAACATCTTATATATCTGAAACATCATATAAGAGATTTTGAAATAAACCTTAATATCTTTCTCTTAATTTTCTTCAAAGTCTCATAATACATACTGACAGATTTAAGAAGAGTTCAGATTCACAGGATGAACCATTAACAGATCCTATAACTTACAATGTTCATTCATTTTTTTCTAACTAAAAAGTCATGTAAGGAAGTATAGTTAAAAACCCTACAAGAATATATTTTAATGAGTTTTTTTATTATAAAAGCATGGATAGTGTAGAAAATCAAAAATACAAATAAGGAAAAACATTCCTTTTTTAATCACACTGATTTTTTTAAAGAGACCACACCAACTGCCCTGTCAAACATCCACTTTTTAAATTTTGAACACACACACACACACACACACACACACACACATATATCTTAAATTATTGTTAAATTAATCATCTGGACAAGTTAATTAGAGGGATAAGTTTGAAATATGAAGTTTCTAGAAATCATGCTTTTTAATTTCTTGTGTACCATGGCTATAATAATAATATGCATTAACTAACAGTAATTATTTAATTTGTAATTCAGTGATAATTTGTATATGGCAACTACAGGTCACCTTAACATCATGAACACAATAGCAACTGGTATATTACTTAGTCAAGTGGCCTTGGAAGGACAGTCACTTATCAACTAAGGCTTGACTGTCCAGCAACAGGCCTATAATCAGCTGAATTCTATTCTACTTTTGCACTAGCAAAACAGAATTCTGCATTTTTTTAGGCTCAAAGCTTCAACCTCAGATCTGACAGGTGATGCTACTACTGCAGTCCTTTTCTAAACTAGAAAATTACAAAAATTCATTTCTATAATAATATTGATGATGATAACAAAGGCAGCAGGTAATATTTACTAGCACTATTTGCAAGGTAGTTTTAAGTGCTTTACATACAAATTATTTTATCAATCCACTTATCAACTCTACAGGTAGGCAGTATTCCTTATCAGTAGGTAACAGATAAAGAACTTGGGCCTTAAAAAGTTTACGTGACTTGCACACAGTACCTCAAATAACTAAGGGAGCCACAGTTTCAATCCAGATTGGACCCTGGATTCTAAACTATTAATGCCATGGTTCTTTTATTTTTTTTATTTTTTTTTTTCTCAAGTTTTTTATTTATTTTTGGGACAGAGAGAGACAGAGCATGAACGGGGGAGGGGCAGAGAGAGAGGGAGACACAGAATCGGAAACAGGCTCCAGGCTCCGAGCCATCAGCCCAGAGCCTGACGCGGGGCTCGAACTCACGGACCGCGAGATCGTGACCTGGCTGAAGTCGGACGCTTAACCGACTGCGCCACCCAGGCGCCCCGCCATGGTTCTTTTATATCATACTCACTGCCTGCAATGGAGAGACTTAGCCATAGCTTCTCTTCCTACGGATACAATAACCTGGAAAATCCCTCAAATTAAAAATAATTATTTTGCATACATTCGAGCAGTATGTTAAAAGAGATGATCAGGTCTATGAGAGCTGTAAGTGCCTAGTGTTGCCAAGAAAAGAAGATCTACAACAGAAAGGACAAATATTTTAAATACTTTTGTATGCAGCTACTACAATAGTAACACTTACTGTGATAAACCAATAGGAATTCACTTTATAAACCAATTTTGATAAGAAGCCAAGTTGATCGACAGGTGCCAGAACATGAAGGTGCAAGTGGGAAATGGAACAAAAAGGCGGCATATGGAAACCCATTCTAAAACAGAAAGGTAAGAGATACTTGGCAAATCAGTTCTACAATAGTTTAAAACTATTTTTTTTTTTTACGATAAAACACATAAACATTAAGGACGTCCCAAACAGGTTACCACTCAAGTATCCTTTACTGCCTTCTTTCTATACTTAAAAGTATTCACAATTCCTCCTCTTTTCATGAAGTTCATAGTAACAAACTCTTCATCAAGGAAGGGCTTAAAGGCATACTATGCCTCAGTAAAACCTTGATGAATTCTAATTTGGCATTATGTTTTATCACCTTGGTCCTTAACATTTTAACCTTTAATTTTCCTAAGATATGGCTCTGCAATGAATCTTTAAAAAAAAAAAAAATTACAGGACACTCAAGTAGAAGGGTTCCTTTATTCCAAGACATAGCCAGTAGATGGTGTGCTTTCTCCTTTAATAGTGATTTCCTTACCAACCAATATTTCAGTAATGAGATTAATGATACCATTATTTTAAAAATTTTATCATCACTCAAGTTTCTTAATAATGAAGATAACCTAATTATTCACAATTTATCTGCTTTATAAAACAGTCATAAGAGAATTCCTTGGACTACTAACAAATTTCTACTAAGAAATGTGATTCTACCTCTTAAAAATAAGTTCACAGTTTTGTTAAGTCCACTTAGCAATTCTGAGTGGAGCAAGGCATACCTGTAAGAATAATCCAAGCCTAGGAATATTTGCCTGCTCAAATATTTGTGAGTCTCCATTAAAAAACAAACAAACAAACAAACAAACAAACAAACAAAAAACTCCAGTGAGTGGAGTGTAGGAGGAAGGCATGGGAGAAGGGCTATGCTGCAGCAACAGTATAGCTGACAATGTGGAGTCAGATACACAAGACAGATTGAAAAGCTTCCACCACTACTGAGAAAAGGAGACTGGGTCTTCCCTCCATGAAACAGGAGCTCACATAATATAGAATCAACTAATACTAAAAGGTAGAAGCAACTCAAGGGTTCATTCAACCCTTTCATTTCAAAGACGGGGAAGCCAAAATCCAGAAAGTGGGAGACTTCCCAAGGTCCCCAAGTAAGGAAGTGGTAGAGACAGGCTTGAGACTCAGGGCTCTTGACTCTCATGGTGCCGTTCATTCTTCTAGTACACACTCCTGTGACTGGAAAGGCAATGTGCTGCTTTTGGCCAAAGGGTCTCAAATACTATCTGTTCCTTGTCATTATCACTCTTGAATAGTGTTTAACAGATTTCAGAGCGTTTTCTCACACACCATCTTATTTGAGCCCATAGGTAGGCAGAGCAGGTGTTATCTTGGGGAGGTTAAATGTCTTCAGGTAGCACAGCCAGTACAAGCACAGTACTCAGCAAGTAGCACAGATAACATCAGAATTCAGATCTCTTTCACTTCCAGTTCTGATGTTAGACGTGATCTCTGCTACACCTGCCTTGTTACTCCTTTGGTCACACTAGGCAAAGTCACAAGTCTTTTAAAAAGGAAAAAACCCACCATTTAGATTAATTAAAATAATTGCCAAGTTGAATATTTTTATTACATGCTTTTTGCTCAAACTTTGGCGAATGCCAGAGTTCAGTTCAGCAGGGAAAAAACTCAAGTAGTTTCACACAACAAGTATAATACATTTTTAAATCATATAAAATATTTTCTAAAGAAATTCAATTTACACACAATTTTATAGAAAAACACATCTTGAACAAAGAAAGGCAGACTCAACTATTTTACCTATGCACTGCTTAAATATACTTGTCTGTCTAAACTAGGAGTGGCAATCATTAGAAAATCCTGAGACATGACAGGAGGAAGACTTATTTATTAAATTTACACTACCACTGAACAATGAATGCTTCACTCTCAGGAAAACTGCATTTAAACCAGGCTCTCTGCTGCCTCTGCTCTCATTTCCCACGAAGAAACAATATTTCAGAAAAAACAATTGCATATATTGGTTTCTATCTGCAAGTACACATACCTCGCATTTTTGAAGTCAGTGAAATTATTCCTTTCAAGAATGCTTTTTCCAACAGTTACCATGTTCTCAACTATAAAACAGAAAAATGACATTACACAGCAGGAGACATTACTAAGTTGTAATTAATATTAATTTTTAGTGTCCCAGTCAAAAGTTGTATCAAATGGGTAAACATTTAAACCACCTGTTTAATAGTTTTAAGTTACTGAGAAGTTTGCCCATCAGCACTGAAATGAAGGTTCAACCTATCACAAAGCGTCATGTATAGGTTGACTTTGAACAGCTGTTAAGGGGTACTATCAAGTGACTACTTAGGACATCTGATCCTACTGAAGTCTAATTCAAATCATAAGGAGACCCAACTAATAAAAAAAATACTTGAATTAAGAAAAGACAGACGGGAAAACTTTGAATTTGTCTTTCAGTCAAAATTAGAGATATGATAGCACTTTGTGTCAGGCCACCTTTGACTAGCTAAATGTTTGTATAATTGTTTTGGCTTCCAAACTCTCTCTGCCTTACTGTCTTTATTATCTTGGTCCTTTATGGCCTTTGGATGGAAATATGCTTCCCATGAGAAAAAAATTTGGTAACCTGCAATGTCCAAAGCACAATGCCAAGCTTTAGACCCCTTTTATTTCTGAATGGAGTAGTCAAATATTTAGAAGAGGAAGAAATGAGAATCTACAGAAGATGGTTATCATAAAGAGGATTATAAAATTATTGCTAATTTTTCTTCTCTAAGTCAGGCTTGAGCCAGGAGGACGACAGTAGCATATCATCCAAAAAGGCTCATTACTTCAAGCAAGATTGTATCTTGTTTTCTTTTAAAATATTCCCAAGATCCTAGACATGGGGGTAAAGAATGTTTTTTTTTTCTTTTAATTGCTTTAAAGCAATGCTTTTAACAGTACCATATTATAAGGTGTGTAGATGTAATATATATGACAACAATAACACAAAGTGGTGCAGAGTTACATTTTTCATGAATTGCTACAATGTGAAGTCTAAGTAGACTGTGATAATTACACAATGTATATTTTAATCTCTCTAGAGCAACAATTTTTTTTAATATGAAGAGAAATACATGAAAAGGGAAGAGATAAATTACAGTGGAATTATAAAAAATATACATGTATCTGATCAACCACAAGAAGGAAGGAAAGAAACAGAGCAATAACAAAAAATGGGGCATAAAGCACCTGGGTGGCTCTGTTGGTTAAGGGTTCAACTCTTGATTTTTACTCAGGTCATGATCTCATAGTCATGGGATCCAGCCCCATGGCAGGCTCCATGCTGAGTGTGGAGCCTGTTTGGAATTCTCTCTCTCTCTCTGCCCCTCCCCAGCTCATGCTCTCTCTCTTTCAAAATAAATACATTTTTTAAAAAAATGGGACAAACAGAAAACAAATGGCAAGACAGTAGACCTAAACTGAACTGTATCAATAGTTACATTAAACATTTATGAACTAAACAATTAAAAGTCAGATTTTCACATTAAATTTAAAATATAATTATAAATAAGCAAGACCCAAGTCTATTGCTATCTTCAAGTCTTTAAATATTAATATTAAATTGGTTGAAAGTATAGAAAAAGATACCCAATGTGAACAATAAGAAAGTTAAAGTAGCTAAATTAATATCATACAAAATAGACTCAAGAAGTATTCCCAGAGATCAAGAGGGACATTTTACAATGATAAAAAAGGCTCAATTCATTGAGAAGGCATGACAATCATAATTATGTATTCACTTAAAATCAAACTCAAAATACATGGAGTAAAACCTATTGTCTCCTTTACATTTCACTGTTATGTCCTCTGTCTTTCTTTATACTTGGTTTTGACTGATTCACCTTTCTAGCATCCTAAGGCAGAAACTTAGGTTATTGGTTTTAAACCTCATTTTCTAACATAAACACAGACAGCTATAAATTTCCCTGTAGGCATTGTTTTGGCAAATTCCACAAATCTTGGTATGTTGGATTTTTGTTACCAATCAATTCAATATTGTTTTCTTTGATCTATTTATTTAGAAATTATTTAAAAGTATGTTAATTTAAAAATACTTAGTGCTATTCTAGATTTTATTATTTTTCTACTTTAATTCCATTGTCATCTGAGAACAGATGTTATAAGATTTCAATCATTTGAAATGTATTTAGACTTAGTTTACTGCCCAGAATATGGCCTACCTTGGTGAACATGTGGTCTCAACAAACTGTGTATTCTATAGTTAAGTGGAGTTCTATAAATATCAGTTATAATCACAGTGCTTGTGACAGTGTTATTGAACTCTTCCATATGCTTATTATTTTCCCAACTTTATAAACTGTATAAAAATATTAATTGCAAGATCTTTTTTTTTTTTTAAAGTTTATTTACTTTGAGCGAGAGAGAGAGCAAGCTGGGGAGAGCCAGAGAGAGGGGAAGGGACCTAATCCCAAGCAGGCTCCACACTGCCAGCATGGAGCTCGATCTCACAAACCACAAGATCATGACCTCAGTTGAAATCCAGAGTGGGATGCTTAACAGACTGAGCAACCTAGCACCCTGAAAGAACTTTTAAACTTTTATTATGAAACTATTAAAATATAAACAAAATCAGAAATAACAGTGTAATGAAACCTCAAACACCTACCATGCTGCTTCAAAACTGGTAACATTTTATTTGCAACAATTATAACAACTTTCAATAAAATAGAAGAAATATTAGAAAAAGAAAACCAAGCATTAACATATTTTTCGCTCCTTAAAAACAGTATAAAAAGGAAATACTTAAGGCATGGTAGCTGTTGCTTGATACTAAATATTGCATATATATTGGCCTTTACCTGCTGGAATGAGTATGAAATGTACTCACAGAACTTAAGATGACTAAGGCATTTGGCAATATGGAGAAGAAACAATTTAAAAACGGGTAATTCAGTAGTCTAAACACTAATGAAGTACACATCAAAGTTTTCCCTCAAAGATATTTCTTATTCACCTTCAAAAAAAATCTGGCACAGGGGCGCCTGGTGACTCAGTCAGTTGAGCATCTGACTTCAGCTCAAGTCATGATCTTGTAGTTCATGAGTTCAAGCCTCACATCAGGCTCTGTGCTGACAGCTCAGAGCCTGGAGCCTGCTTCAGATTCTGTATCTCTCTTTCTCTCTCTGCCCTTCCCCTGCTTTCTCTCTCTCTCTCTCTCTCTCTCTCTCTCTCTCTCTCTCTCTCAAAAATAAATAAACATTTAAAAAATTAAAAAACAAACAAAAAAACCACCAAAATAATCTGGCCCAATTTATCTATTTTATCGGCTACTTAATTTACTGACCAAACTAATCCCAGACCCTGTTGGCAAAGGCTATCAAAACATATATGAAGTGAACTTAGAAATGTCTTAGTAAATGATAACTGGTAACTCACAGAAATCATGAGTAGGAAAATACAGGATAATCCTATAAGGACAAGATTCAAAATCTTCTTTTCAGAAGTGAAAAATTCATTGCTAAACCTCATAACTAAATTTTGGTGTCAGTTCATCTACACCAGAAGCTTACAAGGGAGGTACCAATATGGTCTCACTCCCAGGCAATATGAGCTTCTAGGCCATATCACAACTTATTTGCTTGTTATTTTTTAAATAGCATCTTCCATTTCCAGAGTCGAGAAAAGCCATCACTTAAAAAAACATAAAGAGGCATTATCTTTTAGAGATCTTAAAGATTAAATAACATGATGTCTGGAATTTCAAATCCAGTGGGAGAAGGTTAACACATGAAAAAGACTGGCCACGAGTTAATAAATGTTGAGCTTGGGTGATGAATAAATGGAGACTACATTATATTCTTTATTTTTGTATATATTTGAAAATTTTCACAGTGGAAATTTCGAAGAGTCATAATGCTCCTTTTTCATAATATCTGCCAGACTTGTTCTCTTTTAAATGTCACGGCCATCACTGATGCCAACTGAAAACGATATAACCAAGAAGAACACTACTGTCCTCTTACCCAGTTCTATGTGATCTTTCTTTAGCTCTCTGCAGTTTCCAATATGCTTCTTTGGCACCACAAGATAATGATGAGGTGCTGCTGGTTTGATATCTTTGAAGCAAACTAGGTCTTCATTCTGAAGGAGAAAACATATCGTTTGTTAGTGGATTTTTTTTTTAAGAACTTCCTAATGCTGTTCTGGCATGTCTTGAATACCATAAATCTCAGTCTGATAGGGAAATAGTACTTACGTTACAACTAAGCCCACCTGGGCAATTTTGTGAATATGCATTTAGTCCACAAAGACAAGCCTTACTGCCCCTCATGATATGCTCATTTATTCCAGAAAATGAGAAGATTTATATAAAGCTAATTTCAGGAAAAAAATTATCAATGAAGTTAATTAAAACTTCATTACCAACAATGATAGAGTTTTATTTTCATTAGATATTTCTCCATCTCTACCTACCTAAGGGTCTTTCACTCTTAATATGTACTTCTAAAGTTTGCCTACAGAAACATAGCGAGATTGATAAATTCTTTTTCACATACAATTTTTTTACAAAATAGATATTCCTCAATTATAACAAGAAAATCATCTAGCATCTACAGAGATTACCTTTTTAAACATTTTTCCTTGGGGGGTGGGAGGGAGGGCAGGGTGGGTGATGGGTATTGAGGAGGGCACCTTTTGGGATGAGCACTGGGTGTTGTATGGAAACCAATTTGACAGTAAATTTCATATATTAAAAAATAAAAAAATAAAAAAATAAAAAAAAAAATAAAATAAACATTTTTCCATAAACTGTATATAAATACATTTGTTATATTTGCAACATTAAAAAGCCTTTGAAATGCTAAAACAAACTCCAGTATATTGTACTAAGTGTCCGATCCATTATATCAGAAGGTAAATTAGCGCAATTACTGTGGAAAACAGCATGGAGTTTCCTCAAAACATTAAAAACAGAAATATCATATGGTCCACCAGTTCCACTACTGTGTATTTACCAAAAGAAAATGAAAACACTAATTCAAAAACATATATGCACCTCTGTGTTTAGTAGAGCATTATTTACAATAGCTAAGATATGCAGGCAACCCAGGAATCCATCAATAGATGAATGAATAAAGAAGATGATGTATACACACAATACATTCAGACATAAAAAAAAAAAAGGACATTTGTGACAACATGGATGCACCCAGAGGGCGTTCTTATGCTAAGAACAAATTGGTGGTTGCTAGAAGAAAGGGGGGCGGGGCAAAATAGGTGAAGGAAATTAAGAGGTACAAAGTTCCAGTTATAAAATAAGTTATGGAGATGAAAAGTACAGCATAGGGAATATACTCAATAATATAATAATGTTATATGGTGACTACACTTACCATGGTGAGCACTGGGTAATGTGTAGAATTATTGAATTATTATTTTGTACAGCTGAAATTGTCATTGTGTGTCAACTACATTTCAGTAATTTTTTTAAGTCAAAAATCACTATCAATCAGTATATCAACAAGTTTCCCTCAGAAAAATTCCCAGAATACACTGTTGCTCATTAGTTCTCTGTTTCAAGATCAAAAATTCAATTTAATGAGGGCCTCATATCCTTACCAGTAATCTTGGTTTCAATGAGAACAATGGTGAAAGTCCATTGTACATATTATACCATGAACTTTCTTATCAGGAGCCATACTGCTCATCACCTAAGGTTCAGGGGACTGACAAGTCAACTTTTGATAAGACCACACTTCAGAAAATGAGACTTTTTTGTCTACTTTAGTCCTCAGGAGAGCCATGATTGAAATGGAAGGCAGCAAAAACAGGGTATTATGTGTCCCTTTCCTATCTCAAAATTTCTATAAAATGCCCACAACATCATGTTATTAAAACAGTGTTTGGGGTGCCTGGGTGGCTGAGTTGGTTAAGCATCTGACTCTTGATTTTGGCTCAGGTCATGACCTCACAGTTCATGAGTTCGAGCCCTGTGTTGGGCTCTGCACTGATAGCATGGAACCTGCTTGGGGTTCTCTGTCTCCCTCTCTCTCTGACACACCCCTGCTCACAATCTCTCTCTCTTTCAAAAATAAACATTTAAATAATAATACTAATAATGTTTAATTATTGACTTTGTTGCTGTCCTCACTTAACATACCTTCAACCCAAATTTGCAAAAATGAATAGGCACAACAACATGAAAATCTTGAATATTATCCAGCTTTTAAGAGTAACTTGTCTATGTATCCCTTTGAATTAGCATTTTTGTATTCTTTGGATAAATACCTAGTAGTACAATTGCTGGATCACAGGGTAGTTCTTTATCTTTTTAACTTTTTGAGGAAACTCCATACTGATTTTCAGAGTGGCTGCACCAGTTTACATTCCCACCAACAGTGCAAGAGTACCCCAATGTCTATAGCAGCATTATCTACAATAGCCAAATTACAGAAACAGCCCAACTGTCCACTGACTGATAAATGGATAAAGAAGACGTAGGGCGTGTGTGTGTGTATGATATATATATATTATATATATAATGGAATATTACTCAGCCAAATCTTGCCATTTGCAATGATGTGGATAGAGCTAGAAAGTATTATGCTAAGCAAAATAAGTCAGAGAAAGACAAATACCATATCCTTTCACTCATATGTGGAATTTAAGAAACAAAACAAACGAGTAAAGGGGTAAAAGGAAGAGAGAGGCAAAGCAAGGAACACATTAACTATAGAGATCAAACTGATGGTTACCAGAGAGGAGGTGGGTGAGAGGATGGGTTAAATAGGTGATGGAGATTAAGGAGGGCACTTGCTGTGATGAGCACTGGGTGATGTATGGAAGTGCTGAATCACTATATTGCATACCTGAAATTAATATTACACTGTATGCTAACTAACTGGAATTTAAATAAAATCTTTTTATTTTTTTTAAAGAGTAACTTGTCGGGGCACATGGGTGACTCAGTTGGTTAAGTGTCCAACTTCAGCTCAGGTCATGATCTCACAGCTTGTGAGTTTCGAGCCCTGCATCAGGCTTTGTACTAACAGCTCAGAGCCTGGAGCCTGCTTTGGATTCTGTGTCTCCCTCTCTCTCTGCCCCTCCCCTGCTCATGCTCTGTCTCTCCTGTCTCAAAACTAAATAAACATTAAAAAAAAATTTTTTTAAGTGTAATTTGTCTATAAGATGAGGATGGGAAGGAGGGGGAAACGGTTACTTTTAAGATCCTGTAGTAAACTTAGCCTATGCAATCAATGATTGAATTAGATTTCCATCAAGCTTTCTAAAATATTGAAATTGGCCCTCTGATGTTACCCTCTCTCCCACTGCTACTATTGAACCAGCCATTATTTAGACTTTTTTTTTTTTTTTTTTTTTTTTTTTTTTTTTTTTTTTTT